>NC_048300.1:50744130-50883111 GCF_013100865.1 Trachemys scripta elegans | reverse complement strand
CGGCACCATGCCCCCGGCCCCGGCCAAAGAGGCCCGGGCCGAGCCCTCCCGATTTTCCCGGACATGCCCGGCTTTTGGGGATTTCCCCCCGGACGGGGATTTGAGCCCCCAAAAGCCGGACATGTCCGGGAAAATCTGGACGTATGGTAACCCTATATATGACCACTCTGTAGTGTGGACCCAGGCTAGCTCCCCTCGAGTGCTAGTAGTTCCCCAGTGCCTCCCCACAATACACCCTGTGCCCAGAAACGACAGACAAGTTCTCCCACAATTCACTGGGGCTTAAGTGCTTAGGCCTACTTGCAGTAGAGCCAGCCCTGTCAGTCACCAGCTGCAGGGGAATGCCCGCCCCCTGCAGTTCCCTCCAGTTTTCTGTCTCCACAGAGGTTGGCAGGAGGCCTCTCCAGCCCTCCCTGCTCCAGCTTTTCAGAGGAAGACTCCAGCCTTCTATTTCCAATTGCTGGCGAGCCATTCAGCTCCGGAACTGTCCATCAAATCCCCAGCCACGACTGAGGCTGTTTGCCTTTTGGGGAGATTGTCCCCTCGGCTTTGCTTTCCCTGCTGAGGCGTTGGAGTAGCTGGTGCCCTGACAGGCTTCGGGCAGAGAGTTAGGCCGAGAACGCCAGAGACAAAAGGAAAGGTCTGTGTCTCCTGCTCCGCGCCCCTTAGAGAGAGTGTCCTTTGGAGCTCACCCAGCTCCATGGTCAAAGGGCAGTTTTCCCCTGTGCAGGTTGTGTGGAGTTGTCTCAGCCCCCGCTTCCTGGGGTAGGAAAGGAGAGGCTGATTTTGCTGGGCAAGGTGTAGGAACTATCTCAGTAGCCCATTCCTGATGGGATTGCCTTGCCTGGGCACAAAAGGAGGCAGGCAGGACTGGAGAAGCTAGCAAAAGGTGCAAAAACCCTGCAGCTCTCCAGAGAAGTACTTCAGAGCTGCTGCTGCCAGCCCTTTCTCTCTCTAGAACCCAGTGGACTCAGGGTCTGACAGATCAGCAGACCCAGCAGAGATTCCCAGTGAAAATATGGTGCAGCAGTACCTCAATGGAATCCCTGTGGGAGATGCCATTATATTTGCCATCTCCATCGGTCTTCCTGCTAGCTACTGCTTCCAAACAGGCAAGTTTTCCAGTGTGGTTGCCATCTGTGACGAGACCTAGTATTGTATTTTAATTTAGACAGATAGTCTTCACAGTTGCCGTAGCACCCATTCCCAAAATAAATTTAAAAAATGCTCTTAACTTCCTTCTGTCAAGCATCAAATCCCAATTTGTAGGAGCATGGACAATCTCATGGCAGAAAACCTATGTTTCCTGTGATGAGACCAGCTAGATGGCTACCTTACCATTTTTTAAACATAATTTAAAATGTAAAATAATGTAAAAATTAAAAATCTGAATAAATGCATTAAGCTATATAGCTGTTTAAATAAATGTGTATAGATATAGTGTATCTTTCTGGTTAGTAAAAAAGTGGTATGTAATGTGGTGTAAAGGCTATATTTAGTTGCAAATCAACATGATTTAATGGTTACCAACCAATTAAAATCAGCCTTTCTTTAGAAAAATAACTAAAAACTACAAATGCAAAACAGTGTTAAAACTGATTATTTAAGGTTTCTGACTTGCTGATTTAAATCATGATTAAAATTAGTGATGTAAATCACTTTGATCACTTAAATCAATCCGGCCTTTTTCCTATGCCATGACAGTGTTACACCCTTACTTGAATTTTTAAGGCTACTCAAGACAACATTTATGTATTTGATGATCTGGAACAGAGGTAATCACATCTCTCTCTGTTGAAGATATCACTGCACTGTGATGGACTGAGGGCCTACAAACTCCAATAGAGAATTAATAGAAGTAGGACCTAAAGGTCACTTGTTCTGAAATGCTGTACATTTTACTATCTGCATGACACTATCTTGCAGACCATCTGTAGCTCATGGGTCAGGCGGTAGTACTGTTGTTTAAAGTTATAATAAGGGGGTACTGGGAGGCTCTGGGTATTGATAATGTGCTATAGAGCTTTTCACCTTTTGGCCACCAGTATAAATTCAGACCAGTTTGTAGTGACCTAAAAATCATTACAAGTTGAAGGTTATGAAAGGGACTATATGCAATGAATTTGGAGGTCCCCATCAAGGACCTCTAGTGGACACTGTTGCACATTTTTAAAAAATCAGCATAATGGGTAACATCCCAAAGAACGTTCCCTTCAGGCCAGGGGTGAAGCATATAGCTAAGACAGGAGAGGAAGCTTGCATTGCCTCTGCTCATGCTGTATTTGCTCTATAGAGAAGACTGAAGTCTTCTCCAAGATTGTTAAGCCAGGACCTTTCACCAGCACTAAACAAAGAAAAGGAAAGGGAGGGGAAAGAATAATTTCTGTTTGTTTCTTTCAGCATCCAGAGCAGTGTTTTCTTTGTCAAATCTGGGAAATACTTTTGTGAGAAGTATATGCTTGCAATCGGATGTACTGGATGTCACCGTCCTCAGCACAGGTTCAGAGACTTGCAATCTTTGCTCCCAAGAAATTGAGCTCTCTAGGGTGTATTCTCCCTATGGATTTGTGATTTACAGACACCTTTCATATGATGTTCTTTTATTCCAAGTAATTGAGAGCTACTGGGAATCAAGTTTAGAAGATTTGAAAAGAAACTTTAAAAACAGCAAACCCAGAAGTAAGTGAGCAATTTCTTCCACTTGTAAAGACACCTTTGTATGACTGGAAGAATTTTGCCATTTTCCAGATGTTGCTAAGTTAACTGAGCAGTTTAATTAATAATTGAACAAAAGTAGAGAACTCGGAAACATGCACAGTTCTTTCTTGTTAGATATCGCATATTTAACACTTTACCCTGTCAGACAACAATCTCTAACTTCTTTAAAAACATTGATTAAACCTCACAACATGTCTGTTATAGGTTTGTTTTGTCGCTTTTTGTGGAATTTATAGTCAGTTTTATTAAGTTCCAAGGTCTTTACATTTGATAAGTCTAATATTCACAATCTCATATGTCCACGAGCCCTCAACAGGAGACAAAGTCCTTCAAATCATCATAGATCATTGGAATAGCTAACTTCTTATGTCACTCCAAGAACCAGGAATCAAAGCTCAAATACTTAGTAGTTTTAATATTCTAGATGGGAGAATAGCAGAGTTTACACATTGGTCTCATGCAACCTTCCTTAGATTGCACTTGTATTTTAAGCATTTGCGCTTTGATGCCTGGTCTCTAAGAGGCCTATGTTTTGTTAGATGTTCAGAGTACATGGATAGAAATCCTGCACCAAAGAATATTTTGGTAACAGATGCTGCTCAGTGGCGTTATTGCGAAATCTTTTCTCAATGGTGGTTGGGGATGATGGTAAAATATTCATTCTGTATGAGGACACTTTCTTTTGAATCTTTCTGCACTGGGATGTTTCCAATTTGGATGCTTGTTTTGTTTGCACATTTCACAAATATGAGTCTCCTGACCCATTAGGCAGGCTGGTAATGTGATTGCTCACTTCCTTTTTCAGGGGAGACACGAGATGTTTCCTTTCCTGTTTCTGGATGTTGGACATTCCCGTCTTGCCTACTTCAGGAATAGAAATGGATCTGACGACACAGATAAGACTTACTGCTACAGCACTGCACAGGGCAGTACTGTGCTCCAAGGAGTAACTTTTGGTGGAATCCCTACTGTTCTGCTGCTTGATGTTACGTGCTTTTTGGTAAGCTTTCTTCTTAACTCTTGCAGCTGTAATACTTCTGGCCTGTCCAGAAGCTCAGTGTTGTGTAGAATACTCTCGCTGTCTGATGGGGATTTAGGAAAGAGGGATTTGTTTTCCAGAATCTTTAGAACAGAAATATTTTAGGAGGTTGCTAGAGAGACAGGACTGCAAGCTGGCCTCATAAGTTTCATATGTCCTGCTTTTTGCTCTTCTAAACCACCTTTCATCAGGGAACTCCAAAGCACTTCACAAGTATTAATGAATTAAGCTTCACAATATCCATGTGATGGGATTCTGATGGGTAGGCACAGAGGAGCTAAGGGACTTGCCACGGTTATGCACTGAGTCAATGGTAGTACTGGAATAACACCGTAGGCTACTGGTTCTGTGCCTTAGCCACAAGAACATCCTTCCTCCCTATTGGTCATTCTTATGGGATGTGAGGGTCAGCTGGCATTTGAAGATTTCTCAAGAAACGAAAGCTAATGCTGAATACTGTTACTATATTGAGGAAAAACTTCCTAATGGTGAGATCTATTAGATGGTGAAATAGTCTCCTAAAGGAAGCAGAAGGTGGAAATTCTATCACTTTAGACCCTTCAAATTAGAGTGTATAAAGCAGTGGAGAAAACGATGTACAGAACAATCTGGACTGGAAGAAGGAGGAACAAGATGACAAGGCATGGTGCTAGAATTTCAAAGAGAGGTCTAAAATACAATTGGGAAGAAATTTCCTTGAACATCTACATATGATTTAATTTAAATCATAGCTTATTTACTGATTGCTATTTTTTACTTTCTTCTTATTTTATAGCTTTTAAATTGCTAAAGTGGATATTTTGTCCCTGTTTAACTAGTTTCCTAATTGTTAGCAGAATTTCAGAATTTACCTAAAGATTTTTTTTTCTTTTTTTCTGTTAAGAAATATACTTAAAATGCTCATCTGTGCTGAAAAAGTGACACCCAGGGCCTCATTGCCAACCTTACTATGAGAACAGCACAAAATTGAAACAAAAAGTTGATTGCAATACCCTGTAGGTCAGTGGTCACCAACTGGTCGATCGCGATCGACTGGTTGATCCTAGAGGATCTCCTAGTCGATTGCAATCTCTGGTGGTGCAGCGTGGCTCCCGGTAAGGCAGGCTCCCTGCCCCATGCCACTCCTGGAAGCGGCCAGCATGGCCCTGGGGCCGGAGTCTCCCTCTGCGTGCTGCTCCTGCCTGCAAGCACCACCCCCGCAGCTCCCATTCGCCAGGAACATGGAGCTATGGCCAATGGGAGCTGCGGCGGTGGTGCTTGCAGAGGGGCAGCATGCGGAGCCACGTGCCCCTGTCCCCAGGGGTGTCAGGGGCGTGTTGCTCCCTTCTGGGAGCGGCGTGGGGCTGGGGCAGGCAGGGAGCCTGCTTTAGCCTTGCTGCGCCGCCAACCTGGAGACACCCAAGGTAAGTGCTGCCTGGCAGGAGGCCGCACCCCAACCCCCAGCACCCTCCTGGAGCCAGCACCCAAACCCTTTCCTGAACCCCAACCCCCTGCCCCCGCCCCGACCCCCCCCCCCCCCCCAGAGCCAGAACCCTGCAACCCCTCCTGCACCAACATTTTGCCCCAGCCCTGAGCCCCGTCCCAGAGCCAGCACCCTCTATCCCCTCCTACACCCCAACACTTTGCTGCAGCCCAGAGCCCTCTCCTGCACACAAACTCCCTCCCAGAGCTTGCACCCCTCACCCCCTTCTGCACCCTAACCCCCTGCCCCAGGCTTAGCCCAGAGCCCCCTCCCACACTGCAAACCCCTCGGCGCTAGCCCAGAGCCCGCACCCCCTCCCGAACCCCAACCCCCTACCCCAGCCCAGTGAAAGCGAGTGAGGGTGGAGGAGTACAAGCAACGGAGGAGGGAATGATGGAGTGAGTGGGGCGGGGCTTTGGGGAAGGGGTGGGGCCTTGGGGAAGGGGCGGGGTAGATCCTGGGTTGCCCTTAAATTCAAAAAGTGATCTTGGGTGTAAAAAGGTTGGAGACCATTGCTGTAGGCTATTTGCTAACCAGCACCATCTTCCAATCTATTGAACTTCCTCTATTCAAGAAAGCTTAAATGCTTCGACCAGGCTGCACTTCTCCATTAGGGTTTGCAGTGTGAAGTCGATGGGACTTGTCCTAAGTCACTGGGGTGCTTTTGAAAATGTTGCCCATAGGTGCCAAAATATTTTTGAAAATGTTGTTGTATTTTTCACAATAACATTTTGAATGTATTAGAAGTCTAAATAACCTTTTATTGTTAACACTGAAGGAGTTTTGAAGTGCCTGATGTTATGCCACTAAAAAGTTTTTAATAAAAATAAAATATTAGCCCCTTATGCCACAAACAGTTATGTACATGCTTAACCTTAAGCATGTGAATAATTCCACTGGAAATCAGTGAGACTAATTCATATGAGTAAAATTATGTTCCTGCTTAAATATTTGCAAAATCTGGGCCTTAACTTTCAATATTTTGTTTTTTGTTTATAGCAGTTTTGTAGAACTCAAATATGATACCTTACCAGTAGTAGCATTTTAAAAACAAACCAACCAGTGTTGCAATTCAATTTATTATGCATTTTAATCTAAAATTGCAATGGCAAAAATTTCCAAATTTAGTCTTACAAAACCTCACCCTGTTTTAAATAAGTGGATTAAAAATAAGTGATTTATATCACTCCACACTGGCTGTGACTTCTTTCATTAATCAATTGTAATGGTATGTCTAATATTTATAAATATTTCTCAGGTAAGATGACTGTTGGAAGTAGAGGAGGATGGGGCTGAGGCAGAAACTTGTGGGTGCAAGGTCCACTCTCTAGCATCCCTGTCCACTGACCAAAAGCTGCTACCTACTTTGTCCTCACCATATTTCTGTTGGGCTAATCTGGTCAAGGATGATGGGGGTCAGTGGCTACAGTTCTTAATGCTTGACCTGTATCACTTTGTGGCAGGCTGCACACACCCCCTCTCCCAAGCTAAGATTATTGACGCTTGAAAAGACACAATACTAGCCTGTCCCCAACCAAGAAGGAGAGCTCCAGATCCCCTTTGGAAAGTGGCAAAGTAGATTAGAACATCAATAAAGAGCTCCTTAGGATTGACATAAAACACTGTTGTCCTTTCACCTCCTCCAAAGTAGGAGCATAACTTTTGCTGACTGCATGCTGAGTTTCATTTAAGAGCCCCTGATAAGAAATAAGCAGCATTATAAGGGATTTTAACGCTATTATTTCTGGAGGTTTGTTTGGGAACAAGTTTTCCAGTGAAAGTTAATAGCCAGTGTGTTGAACACAGAGGATCAAATCCATCCCTGATGAAACTGCAGTGAAGGCTAAAGATATACACCAGGGATGAATTTGGCTACAATATCTTAAATAAACATAGTTTTAAGCCACCAGGAAAATAAATTTAAAACCAGCAAACAGACTTGGTAATTGAGGTTCCTAGTAGTAAAGTGAGAATCAAGGAATCATCCAACTACCGAGTTTAGGAAACTATACTGAAGAGTAGTCCAAACTTTGCTCATCTGAAGGCCGTGCTGGCAATTCTCTAGGAACCCAGAGGACCCCCCTAACTTGTTTAAAATAAAATAAAACACGGTGAAACAGCTAGTGGCCATCTTCATTTTCAGTATGGAGGCACAGTCCAATGTGCAATGCTGTGCCTGGGTGCCAGTTTAGATCTGAAGTACTTAATCCTGGACTTGTAGTCCTTATTAAAGAGGAAGGTGACTGTGAGCCACCATGTAGAATTCTGTGCTGGCCATTGTTTGGGTACAGTTGTACTTCATACTGACACTTGACTTTTAAAACATTGAGTCTTTGCTTTCGGGCTGCTTTCCATAGAGCACAGGGAGGTATCTTCTCCCTCCATGAACAACGTTGCACAGTGAGCCAGGCACATTGTGGAGCATTTTTGCCTTTCTCCAGCTATCACTTATTTGCCTCTGGATGCCAGACTTGAAGGTCCAATGACCTGAACTCATCTGACAACTCCTGTGTTCCTCTGTTTGTGACAGAGATGTTTGCAGACTTCTTTTAATAAGGACTCCATCTCCTATCTGATTTCTTCTCAGAGTTGTTTTTTCAAAAAGTTCTCTGTAAATCTATGAAATATGGCTTGTTTTCTAACTTGCATGGTCCTAATTGTTTGTCTTGCTACAAAGGAGTTAATTTAAGGGCAGGATTTAAAAAAGGCCTTGGTGATGGCTTTTATGAGCCATAATAATGATTGTAGTTATCTACACTGAGGGGGATGTAAGCAGATTTCAAGCTTTACCTGCACAAGGACTTGCTCCCACCACAACTGTCTGCATCACTGTAAAACTTGCCATTATGAAGCATTCATCATACATTTGGGCACTGTTAAATAATAGTAATGGTCCATTATGAAAGTTTTAGCTTCTTCTGAAACATTTAGTTGTAACATACTGATTAATGTGTATGCATGCTACTGCCTGCCACTGGATTGTATCAGTACTGTTCCTAGTCTGTCATAAACATTAATACAAGTCTAGTTAAGAAATTTTTCTTTAGCTAAAACTTCAGGCCTGTGTTATGAGAGCAGGAGGACTGGAGTTCTAGGCCTGCTGACTCTGTAGTCCCAAACAAACTAGTTTGTGGCATTGTGGCCACTGGATGTCTTACACAGTACGGGTTAGTCCCAGAGATGGGATACCAGCTTTGATGGACCACTGGCTTAATCCGATACAGTAAAGTCTATGTTTCTAAGAAAGGTATTTTCAGTTTCAAAATTGAAATCAATGATTTTTATTTCTATTTTCTAGATTTTAATATTAGCGTTTTCCATTATAAGGAAGCGATTCTGGGACTATGGTCGCCTTGCCTTGATGTCGGAAACTGAAAGGTAAAATGATGCACAGCCAAGTTCCTTTGTTGAAACCACTTGGTGGATATAGAATTAAGTAAGAGAAATGGGATTTTAGGTAACTGAACTTTGCATAAATAAGGTGATATTGTAATCATGTATTTTTTCTTTACTTACTTTCCTGTTTAAAATTCTCTCCTGACTTTACTGTGTGAAACACACCTCTCCTTCCAACAGTCTCTCACTGTAGGACACTGTCAGTAAATAAAGCTGTGTGTTTACAGTTGTCATTAAGACTTTCTCAGTTCTCATGGTTGAAGGAAGTGTCAGGAAGAAGAAAAAGCAATAGGCTGCTCTAATCTGTTGACATGTATCTGCACACTTCTTAGTGCTTCTGCTACAGAAATACAGTGTAAGAATGTGAGCTACTACATTTAGCTGGCTTCAAACCCAAGATCTTCCCATGTTGATATAGAGGATGCAGCTCTCCACAGAACTTGTCATGGCTCAATTTATTGTTTACAGTCAAAGGACCTGATTCTGCTTTCGTTGAAGTCAATGAGAGTTTTGGCACTGATTTTAACGGAAGCTAGATTGAGCCTATGATTTTAAATTTCTTGATGTCATCTTAGGACACGTAGAAGCTAGTGATCTAACTATTCTTGGAAAGTGGGGTTAAACTTGAGCACTGATGCATTTGTCTGAAGGAAGGGCATGTGTGTTTTATGTGTTATGAAATAATTTTGTTTTTCAAGAACAAACTGAAAACAGTAACTTCCCATTTCATCAAAGACCACAGACTCTCTAATGGCGCTTTGCAATGCTACAGGACAGAAGTGAGCTGGGAGGTAGAGCCCTGGGAGAGAGGTGAATCAGAGGAATTATTGTAATGCTGCAGGGGGGGTCTGAGCTAAGAAGCTGAAACTGTTGTGGGGTAAAGGAGAGAAGATTAGCTTTTGTAATGTTGCAGTACAGGTCTGAGCTGAGGAGCAGAATGCAGGAGGAACTCTGATAAAGTTGTAACCTGAGGCTGTGCAGGGATGAAGCCTGCAGAATTGGTCCTACCAGGTTCCAGACTATCCGTTTTTAAAATTGTATTAACATTAGTGTCCCAGGAAGTATTCTATCCTTTTTTTTTTTTTTGTTCAGTTACATGCTCTTTTATTTATGCTGAATAAAAGGACACGCTTTTGTAATTAAGTATAATTCTGTATACTGCAATATTGGGGGAAAAATACAACTTTGTATTCAAGTTGCCTCACATGGTGACTTGAGAATTGTAAAAGCTAGTTTAAGAGCTAGTGATTAACTGCAGCATTTCCATAGTCACTTAAATGACTCTTTTTGTGTTTTAGTGAATCAAGATACCGCCCATTGTCTTTTTCCTCGTCGATACATGATCCTGAATATGACAGTGTCAGTATTTGAATTAGACACATGAAGCGTTTTGGTGTATGTATGTATGTATGTAAAAACATGCAGGTACAATGGAATCTGCCATAATTCAGTCTTGCACCTAGCATAGATAACTCGACTCTGCTCAGAGGCAATCTCTACAACTTCAACTTAGGACGCAGTAACACATCATGAAAGGTGTGCTTATACTGGAACCTTTGATGGCTTTATGGCATCTTGTTTCCCGCCCTCGATAAACACTGTTATAAACCAACATCCTGTTGTCACTTAAAAATATTTTTTTTATTTTTGAGAGAGGGATAATAGTCTTAATATTTTGAAGAAATAAAATACTAATTTACACGTACACAGTATTTTTTATGTTCAAAGCACTTGGCAAATATTGCCTACTAATTATCTCAACATACCTGGTGGTGTTATCCACGTTTTACAGAACGGGAAATTGGGGCACATATGGGAAAATCATGTAATAAGGCCATATATAATTAGTGGAGAAACTGGACAGAGAAGGAAAACAACTCTTAGGCCAAATTTTAGTTGGCCTCATCCACAGCCGTTGATTTTGAGGGACTCTTTAAATGGCTCTGATTCAAAGTGCCTTAGTCATCCTATGTTTGGCTACAGAATCAAACTATGGAAGTGCTGTCCAATTAATGTTGTTTTAAAGATCCATCTGCTTAATTGCAGATGAGCATCTTGCTGTTACCTGAAGATTGCTCTTTAATATGTTTTATTTTAAATCCTTCTTCAGCTCTGGAGAAACTTTATCATTTAAATTGATAAATAAAGACATATTTCTCTAGCTTGGGAGTATTCTATTATGGAAAAGGCCTAGGGAACTTAATAAAAATAACTTTTTTTCTGTAGCTTTTTGAACCCTAATATAGAATTTAATAGAGAATTATATCTCTGCTATAAAATTCTAAAGGATGGTTCACAGTCTTATATGAAAGATGTAATTTTCTATTACCTTCTTCATAGATGGTTACAATTGAAGTCTTCAAAATACTGGCTTCATCCCTATTAAATTATATAGGACTCTTCCATGTGGATTTTATTTAAAATTGTGAGGGACCATTGAAAGGTCTTCAAATTTCTTTTGTTTTCGTTCTGAAACTACTAGTTAAATCCAGTTCTACTTATGGGGCTTGATCCTGAATTGAATTTAATGGGAACAGGATTGGGACTAAAACCTATATATTTGTCTTACAATCACAGCTAAGATTTTGCACTTCTTTAATTACTTGAATATTCATCCCTTGGACTTTCTAATGTTTTGCTAATTGTAAATTGATTATTGGGATGAGTTTAAAGCATATGTTCTCTGTGTTTATAGACCATAAATTGAATATGATGCCCTGAAATTATCAAGACCCATTTAGTAGCTCTTTTTTTAACCTAGTAAGAGATTAGTTTATATGAAACACTCCTATTAGTTGTAAAAATTGCAGACACTATTATCTCTTGGAAGAAATCAACATTTAGAAGCTAACATACTTCCTCTTTTTTTCTAGGGGTTTTGTTCCTGGATGACATCTGCCTTTCGAATGCAGTAAGTACATGAAGCAGAAACAGTGAGCCATGGTTTACTTTTTTTGATGTGTATATATTTTTAAAATAGGGAGACAGTTTCAAAGATGGAAAGTGATAGACTGTATCGAGGCATAATACATAGGGATAGAACTGACAGTATATGAGCCCAAACTGGCTCCCTTTGAAGTCTGAGAGCATGAGGTGGGTCTAGGATTGTAAGCTCCCATTCTTCAAAGAGAACCATGTAAGCAGACTCCCAGGAAAGCCAGTGGGGCTCTAAGCGGGCATGGAGGTCTGCCCACAGGGTTCTCCTTGCAGAATTGGTGCTTCAGTAAAGAGGGAATGAGTCTATCCCCAGAACAGTTTCTCAGTAGTTGAATATTCAAGATTTGATATTGGTTCTTAGTACCTATCTGCCTAGGAAATCATGATTTTTTGTCCTATTTGAATAAACAGATTTTTTTTTTTTTTAAGGAAATTGTTGAGGGTAGGTAATAGGGAATTCTCTGGGACTCCTTTTCCATGCTGTCCTCCATTTTTCCAATTTATTCTCCCCCTCCCAAGAACCCATGTTGGACTGATTTTTGTCCTCCTGACAATAGATGTGGTTTCTTGCAAAGCCCTTCAGTGCCTTTCCTTAATTGGTTGGGAGTGGGTCCAAGACTAACATGTAGTCACCTTCCTCCTCAGTCTTCCCTGGGGCGGAGTGTACTTCTTAATATCTGGGATGGGGCTCCTACAGCAGATCTACGTTTAATTCAGTCTTGCAAAACTGCCATGGAAAAGCAACACAGGTGCAAAATATATTTACTCATCTTTTTCCAGGCTGATAATGAGAATTTTACTTGTCAAAAATATTGCCAGCCCAAAGGAATAGAATTTTGCTGACCTGGTTTAATTCTTTATGTATTTCATACCCCAGATGGGTCAGTAGAAGGCAGTCAAAATAAAACCCTTCTTCCCCTTTGGTGGCACAAAGCATTTTTCTAGTACTCTGTGTCTTTTGCTGTGTATTCAGTTGATGAAGATGTACATGTGAATGTTGCTGTAAGTGCCTATTTGGATTTCAGAATAACCTCTCATTAGTGATTGTGTGTTGGTCCATGATATGAGACAGACAAGGTAGGTGAGGTAACATCTTGTATTGGACCAACTTGTATTGATGGAAGGTATGTGCTGTAAGATATTACCTCACCTACCTAGTTTCTCACATTTATTTTAATAAACCATCCCAAGTTGGTCTTTCATTTCTCAGAGTTTAGTAGAAGGTACAAGTTATAGGGCTTATTTAGAAGTCAGTATTTATAAGCACAATCCAACTGGTAAAGCATCCAGACTGACCTGCTGCCTTTTTGTCTATGGTGCAGCGATGAAGAGATTCGTGACAAATGTGGTGATGATGCCATGCACTACCTCGCCTTTCAGCGCCACATCATTTGCCTGCTGGTTGCTGTCAGCATTTTGTCTGTTTGTATCATATTGCCTGTCAATCTTTCAGGTGACTTACTTGGTAAGAAAAGCTTTTCATCTCCTGAAGAGAGGGGTGTATTCTGTGTTACTGTCAGAGCTCTCAGGATACCTCCTATTGTGATAAACTTGATAAACGTAGTCCCCCAGTCTGTAGTGTAATACTATGCAGCTAGATACATCTGACAAAGGCCACTGTCAGAAATAGGATGACAGACTACATGGTTTATTTCCCTGTTCTGGTGTAGCAATTCTATGTTTGTATGCCTCAATAAACATATTGTAATATGCTGGCTGGGGTGTGTGGGTGTGTATGTGTGTGTGCACGCACGCACTACTGCTCTCCATTGGGTAGAATTGGAACTGCTCAACTGTGTCATAGACACTCTACTGCTGACAGAGATTCTCTTTTAGCTCAAGTGGCAGGGGGCCTGTTCTTTCTGGACTAGGAGGATCAAGTTCTGGTCATGCTGCTGCATTAGGTTCTGAGTAGCCACAATGTGTAGCATACTACACTATACTAAATTTGTCACTTTTGTATGTTCATGGTGCTTTTTGCTCTGGTGGTTTAGAGAGTAGCCAACCTTGTGATGTAATTAAGTATTTTATCCAACCTGTGGTGGAAGGTCATGGGTTAGGCTACATTTTAGTCATGGGTATTTTTAGTAAAAGTCATGGATAAGTCACAGGCAGTAAACAAAAATGTGACCTGTCCATGACCTTTTAATATATACCCCTGGCTAAAACTTGGAGGTGGGGAGCAGCTCGGGGAGGGGTGGTGGCCCTGAGGGGCACAAAGATGCAGCCCAGGGGGGAGGGTGCGGGTTGATGGGACTGAGGCAGGCTCCATACCCAGCTCCTGGGAAGCGGTGACCCTAGCTCCACATGCTGTCTCCACTCCACAGCCCCGGTTCTGCAGCTCCCATTGATTAGGAACCGCAGCCAATGAGAGCTGCGGGAGCAGTGCCTGCAGGTGGAGGCAGCACGTGGAGCTAATAAATAAATAAATGGAGATATCCTATCTTCTAGAACTGGAAGGGACCTTGAAAGGTCATTAAGTCCAGCCCCCTGCCTTCACTAGCAGGACCAAGTACTGATTTTGCCCCAGATCCCTAGGTGGCCCCTTCAAGGATTGAACTCACAACCCTGTGTTTAGCAGGCCATGCTCAAACCACTGAGCTATCCCTTCCCCCCAGCTAGGAGGAGGGGAGTTCCTGTTGTCCTTGGAGGGAGCTTCCCTAAGGTAAGCACCACCTCGCACCCCAATCCTCAGCTCTGAGGCCCCCCGCCCCCAGACTCCTGTTGCTGGATGGCTGGGGGGCCCGAGACTGCCCCAGCAGCAGCCACTGTGACTGGCCCAGGGGCTGCCCAAGCTGCTCAGGTGGCTCCCGGGCTGCTGCAGAAGTCATGGAACGTCATGGAATCCTTGATTTCTGTGACAAACACGGAGCCTTAGTCATGGGTTGTATTTTTGTTTTTCCAGAAATACTATTACTCTTTTTTCTCTTTTCCCTGATAGACCAGTGTTTCTTTGGATTGTCTACTTCCTTGTTATCATGATTAGCGATGCTGTCAGTACAGTTGTGGAAATAATAGTTCTGTAATTTGAACAAATATTTGAGATAAAACATAATTAAAGGTGGGAAATTGGACTAGTCCCCTACCAGCTTTTTTTTGCAAACCTATAGCTATCCAGCGTCCAAATGTTAAAAAATCAGCTGCTGTTTCCCTTTGCAGGCTGAATGCAGTATCTTCTTGTTTTACTAAATTTTAAAATAAAACCATGGTTAGGCCAGCATTAAGTATCTGTCTTATTTGGAATATTTATTAACATTAAATGTGATGAACATTAACAATAAACATAAATTTATTTTTGAAGTGTTTTATATTTTATTTCCTTACACTTTTCATATGAATGCTGCACCAGATAAATATACCATGTATTTTGTCCTTTTTTTTAGATAAAGATCCTTATAGTTTTGGGAGAACAACTATAGCAAATTTACAAACTGGGTAAGTAAATGTTGGAAAGTATTAGATGGTATTTTATATTTGCTGGAAATATTATGCATTTCTGAGGCTTACCTTAGTCTTAAAAATATAAAATTTTACAACATGCTTGGTGATGGTATTATTATTTATTGCTATTTTATGGGTGTGTAAACTGAAACAGAAGTTATGCGACTCACTTGAGGCTACACAGCAAGACAGTTATGGTGCGGGGAAGAGAACCTGGAGTCCTGGTTTCTACAATCTGCTTTTACTAGACCACATGCTTCCGTTGAATAATAGATGTTGATGTAGCAATGTTGTTGGCAGAAATTTCCACACTAGAAGAAACTATACTTGTCAGTATTGTTTTGATCTCACAGCTTTAATACAATGTATGGTTTAATTGATTAAAATTCTTTCTTACACTAAACTTATGTGCCTCTGTCTCTTGACAAGACTATTAAAATCAGTCATGCATTTGAAGAAATGCCATAAAAATAGTTGGATGACTAAATACAAACATAATTCTATTATGTATTGATCTCCTCTTAAAAAAAAAATCCCATTCCTAAAAAGCCCAGCTACTGTAATTGACAACTTGTTATATTTTTTTAGTAACATACTTAGTAAATGGGTATTTAAAACAGTTTAAAGTATAAAAATCTTCTGTCTTATCCGTTTTCAAATAGAGGCTTTGAAACCATATTTTAATTATTGGTCCTATTACAGATAAGCAGATTGTTGACAATACACATTTTGTTATGTAAGTTTTGAAAGAGAGGCTGACAAACACAGAAGGTAACGGAGTTCAGCAGAGTTAAGGTTGCATAGGCTGTTACATTAGATATGTATATTATTTTTTCAGTTCATTCCATTTCACTCATCTTTCCTCAAATGGTCAGTTGTGTCTCTTAATTCTTCTGGCCAACCAAAATCATGTTTTAGATTTGGGTAAGGATTGGGCCCATGGAGAATTCAGCTAGTTACTTAGTGCAGTGAATTGTAATATCTACAGAAAAATTGTCTGTAAATCAACTGTGTGGCAAAGTGTGCCTCTACACAGCTGGACAAGCAGGCATATGTTCAAAGGCTCCCCAAAAAATGTGGCGCTCCTAGAATAGTTGCATTCCTTGGAGAGCTACTATTTTTATATGATGGGCTGGTAAGTCATATGGTTAGACCAGATACCTGCATGGGCAAAACAACCCATCAAACAATCAGAGACCAGTTTTCCTACCCTAATGCCTGATGAACTGTTTTATTCTTAATAGCATTTTAATATTTATGCAGATATGGCTCTAAATTCCATTCATTTCTAATAGTCTTAAATGTTTTGTTCCACAGCAACAATCTTCTTTGGTTGCACACTGTTTTTGCTGTTATTTACCTGATTTTGACTGTTGTCTTCATGAGACGTCACACCACGTACATCAAGTATAAAGAGGAAAACACAGTAAGTTCATTTACTCGGAGAAATATGCAGCACGTTTGAAAGGGGAAAATGTTGAAAAATCAAATACAAAAATACTTTCCCACCCTGCCAAAATGTCAATAGATGTGAAGGAATCCATAAAAGGTAAACACTCTAATATAATAGGTTCTAATCACAGCCAGAAAGACCAGGTAGAGTAAATCACAAGAGGAGTAAAAACACACCTGAGATTTTGTTTTGGCCTGTTGCCAGTATAGGGCCAAATTCAGTGCTGTTGTAAGTGGATGCAACACCCACTGAAGTCAGAAGCTGGTCTTCTGTTTTCTATTCTGTTTGTTTATTTAGTAAAGCTATTTTGATGTGCTGTGTCATAGTTTCCGCCCCCCATGTTCCCTTGGGCTCTCTTCCTTTTGGTTGTGAGAAACTGAGATGTTTTTCTTCTACAGGTCAGGCGCACACTGTTTATAACTGGCCTTCCCAAAAATGCAAAGAAAGAGGCTATAGAAAACCACTTCATGTAAGTCAAGAACTAGCGTGTGTAGGGAAAGGGGTTTAAAGCAATGTCGTGGCAGTTTTAACTATCCAAACTAGACATGTCCTTGTTTTTAAACTGTTTAAAACCTGTATTCTAATTTCCATAATTGGAAAAATTTTATTAATCTGGTTTTGTCAGATTAAGAGGATAGAATGCAAATTATCAGCTTTTCAAAGGGGAAAAAAAAAGTTAATTGTTTTTAATTTTAATTGCAAAGAAGTGGCTGCATATTCACACTAATTTTTTTCATGCTCTCACCTGGCCTTTGCTTGAAAGCAGAGCAGCTTGTGTCCTGTTAATCATAATCACTGTAAATTAAATTACAGCAACTGTTTCCAGTTCCCCAATATCTGTTTGTCAGGAGTTTGTGTTGGGAGCTAAATGATTGATTCTGATGTTAATTAGAAATCAGTGATAACCTTATGAGACATTCTTCGTAGTGTCCACTCTCTTCTAAGATGTCTCTTTTCCTTTCCAGTGCTGCATATCCGACCTGTAATGTGCTAGAGGTCCAGCTGTGTTATGATGTAGCTAGGCTTATCCGTTTGCACAAGGAAAGGTACCCTGGTTTATATTCTAGCTATAGTTATTATAGTGCTATAGAAACAATGTCAAGCTTTATTGAAAACATGGCAAAAGCAGAAAGCTTGTAGATGCCAGAGATGAATCTGACTGGGCCATCTCCAGTAGGTGCTACACGCCTCACATGAATGAGTTGCCCTGACTAGGTGATTTGACAAGGCAGTATAGTGATTGTCAAGGTATGAAACCTTAGTTTTGAATTATTAACTTTGGAACTCTGGTTCCCAGCACGGTGAGGCTAGGTGCACACAGAAGGTGCTCAGTAACAAAAGCCAGATTGTCCTCCAGACACCTTGGTTTTGTGGAAAGGTTTGCTAAGGTGGCCCTGGTCTGGTAGAGAAGTAACTTTATTTAAACGTGTGTATACTGAAAACTCTTGAGTAAGCAGTGCTGGATCCATTGCAACTTGTAGCTGGATGGGAAAACAAGAACAGAACTCATATTGGTGTGTTTTTGTTTTTGTTTTTGTTTTTGTTTTTAAATGCCATGTCCTTGAAGTAGCTTTCCAAAATCTGGCACGTAGTTCAGGACTTTGACTCTAGCCCTGCACCACAAAATAATAATCCTTGGTGGTACTTGGTATTTTAGGAAGAAGTTTGTTAAATACAATGAACCCGGGGTAATCTATAGTGAATGTCCAGAGTGCAGTTTAGGCAGTTCTAGATTAGATCTGGGCTGGCATTCTAGATTAACTGTAATTCTGAAATAATTCTGAAAATAAGCACTAGTATTACTGAAGAAACTCTTATTTTAGTGAAAAACAGGACTGAAGAGAACCCCGTTATATGTACGAACAACACAAAAGCGGCAGCCAGAATGTTTGTGGAGATTTTATTTATTTATTGGGGATGGGAGAAGGGAGTGTAGGTTTATTCCTTGTCTCGTCTATTCATATGACGTTTCTTTATCAGTCCTTGGGCTAACTTTTTGTTTCTCCCAGGATTATACTCTCCTTAGGTTTGTTGTTATGAATCTACTGTTCCATTGCAAAATCTTATATGTATTTTTTTTTTAATCCAGAAAAAAAACAGAAAAAAGTCTGATTTATTTTACGCACCTGCATGAGAAGAGTGGCAGGCGGGTCCGAATCAACCCAAAGCCATGTGGTCAATTCTGCTGTTGTGAAATCAGAGGATGTGAAAGGGTAAGGGATAGTTTCTATCACTGAGTTATTAGCCAGAACAAATGGAAATCTGCAACAAAAAAATTGCAAAGCTTACAGACAGCTTCCTGATTTATGCAAAGAATTTAGCATCCTTTTCGTTGTATGTTTCAATTTCTGCAACATCCTTCCTGGCAAGTGGCAACTAGAATTGCCAAGAACATTTGAAGTGTGGTCTTGCTCGTACCTTACTATAGGTCAAGAAAAACTTCCTGTTTTTATTCCACACCACAATGTGAATTGTAATCCATGGAATGGGAGGAGGGACTGCAGTTTGTGGAGCTTGTGTTTGATGAATGTTTGAGCCATTTGGTATTGATATGTAACAGGAATCAATTTTCCAACAGGTAGATGCTATAGATTACTATACCCAAGTGACAAATAAGCTTCTGGATGAGTACTTGAAAGAGGAACAAACTGTTCATGATAGCCCACTGGGAATGGCTTTCGTAACATTCCAGGAGAAATCCATGGCAACTTAGTAAGTTTTGTGTAGTGTGTCTTTTTGTTTTGTGAACACCATAGTCGTGACTGAGCAAGCCCCTTCTTGTCTATCTTATACACCTAGGTCAGTTTCTCTTTCTTCACCCACTTTCTCAATTTGGTTTATTTTGCTCACTTGTATGCTTTCCCAGAGATGCACATAGTCCCCAGACTTTGAATTAGAAATCAGAGTAGCAAGGAACTGGATGGGTCTGGGACTTTATGGGATAAAGAGCCTTTCAGTTCTAGTCTGGATTCAAATCTAAGTGCATCTTGGACTAGGTGAATAGGTGGCTTATGGGAAATGAGTTACTGATCTCCGTTCATTTTCTAGTGAGCAGATGACCCAATCACCAAACCTCCATCACAGTGGTGCAAACTAGCATCCTTGTTAGTAATTTCAACAAAGGAGAAGTCAGCAATTGAATTGGCCATAGATGCCAAACTATTCTGTCTTTTGTAGGTACACCGTCCATACTAGGGGGTGGAACATTGGCAGGGTAGCATGGCGATTTTTGTGCTGGCTGTCTTACATCTGTTCTGATAAACAGGACTTCAGTGAACTTTGCACCGATGCGGGGTGCTAAAGTATATATTTGTGTGTGTCCAAATTTACATACATAGCAACTTTGCTTTCTTTTTAGTTATTAATATTCAGATTTCTGGGATGATGAATAGGGCTCTCTGAATTGAGTTTAAAGATACAGAAATGTACAATGGCCGGTGTTGGGCAAAAGGCTGAATATGATACTATTAAGTAATGATGTTACTGCTAACTGTGATGAAAGGATAGAGGGTTACTTGACACAACTTCATGTTCTTTCAAAATCCCTTCTGTTTGCAGCACACTGCTCAACCCTCACAGTTCAGCTCTGCAACTTGCATTTTCTAACTCAATCTATGCTTGACATTTACTATAGCTATAGATATTTATCGACCTGAACCTGGAAGTTGCTAAGCACCCTCAGCTCCCATTGAGTTCAGGGGGAGTGATCACGCTCAGCATTGCTAAATTGGGCTATTGGTAGGGATAATTAACTTAGTCCCATTGTTCTTAGTGGGCTATCAGCTGTCTGCCTATCTCTTATTAACAGGATCACAAAGAGGATTAAGGAAGGAGATCAAGGTCTTTATTTTATAAAAATGTGGTTCCTATAGGACAACAGATCATTCTCTGTGGGCCCCTCAGCTTTGTCATACATATGCCCCCTTTTGTCAAAATATCCATAATCTCTTGACTTTCAGGGCATGCTGTAAAGCTGGTCTTGAATGTGGGTTTGAAGAGGTGTAGGATGTGGGATTTCTTGTGGGAATTTGAGGTGTCAGGGAGGTTGTACTTGAATTTCTGATTAGCACGACCAAGAGGAACTGAAAAAGATGTTGCAGTCTGTTTGGTGGTTTCATTTAGTTTTGGGTCGATGCAATGGACTTTTTCTTCTGGAACCTGGGTTATACTATACGTGAATAAAAGTTCCACATCAAATGACCAGGCAGTTGAGTACCAATGGCAGTCTCTGCTCCAGAGAAAACAGTAGTGGAATAACAAAGGTGTTGCATGCCAGGATTAAGATGCTTTGATTCATTTTAATGTGGAAGCTTCATCATAATGCTTGGGCATCACATACTGAGGATAAGTATCAGGGGGTAGCCGTGTTAGTCTGTATCTACAAAAACAACAAGGAGTCTGGTGGCACCTTAAAGACTAACAGATTTATTTGAGCATAAGCTTTCGTGGATAAAAACCTCACTTCTTCGGATGCATTTTTCCTATGCATCCGAAGAAGTGAGGTTTTTACCCACGAAAGTTTATGCCCAAATAAATCTTAGTCTTTAAGGTGCCACCAGACTCCTTGTTGATACTGAGGATACTAACTTTTATTTCAGATGTTGCTTGCATTGTTAAAACAAGTACAAGAGCAGTCACTAATTAAATATCTTCTGCTGCAGGATGTGGAATTTTTATGGCAGTACTATTATTGCAGTAAGGGAAAAAATCCCTCTTTCCCTGGTTGATATTTGTATGTGTTGCCCTGTATCCTTTTATGTAAATGAAGAATAGTCATGATTATATTCACAAACTTCAGAGAGGCACGCCATTTAAATATAATGCATATCCCTGCCATGCTTACATATCAAAACTCATCTGGAACTGGGTTTTTTAACAATAAAACTAACAGTCATACCTTTTGAAATTTGTGCCTAAGACTATTAAAAATAAATTAATGGAGATATCCCATCTCCTAGAACTGGAAGGGATCTTGAAAGGTCATTGAGTCCAGCCCCCTGCCTTCACTACCAGGACCAAGTACTGATTTTGCCCCAGATCCCTAAGTGGCCCCCTCAAGGATTAAACTCACAACTCTGGGTTTAGCAGGCCAATGCTCAAACCACTGAGCTATCCCTCCCCCCATTGCATTTGGGAAGGTTATAAGTGCTCTGCTTGTGGCCATAATTGGATTGGGTGTGAATGCACCAAATGTCAATTAAATAATAACTCTAGAAGATATAATCAAGTCTTAAATTTACACTTTGGGAAGGGGAAGAAGGGGTTTCAGGCAGTGAGAATAATCAGCATAGTAAAAACATGCTCAAAAGTGCTATTCTAAACTGGTGGCTGATGTTGGTTTCAGTATCATCCGTAAGAACAGACACATTCACTGCTGTGTAATTACCGGCCTGTAGAGCTTTTATATTTATGATATTAATCATCACAAACTCTACTTTCATGATAGTGCTGTGCAGCTCGAAGCAAGACTGCTTAGGTGTCCATAAGCTGTGATCGAGCTTGGGTGATTGTTTAAATGATGACTATTATAACGTCACACATGCATATGGTGAAGTCCAAAATACTGTCTCAAGAGGGTGTGATAAAAGCTTTTCCCTTTATTGGCAATCTCCCTGCTTAAACGTGTGACATTTCCAGCTGCAAAACTACATTGTTGTTTCTTTATTGCAGTATTCTGAAAGACTTCAATGCCTGCAAATGCCAGAGTTTTAAATGTAAAGGGGAACCTCAGCCATCAGCCTACAGCAAAGAACTCTGCATTTCAAACTGGAATGTTACATATGCCACCTATCCAGAGAATATTTGTTGGTAAATTCTTGATCACTTTACATCAATTTATAATCCAGAATATAAATTTGGAGTCGGAGGTTCTCCTCAGAAGAAAATTATTTTTTACTGAGAGTTTGAACCATTGTCACATTGAACACTTGTGGACTAGTAGATTGAACACAAGACTGGGAGTTGGGATATCTGGGTCCTGTTGCCACCTCTACCACTGAAATGCTTAGTTGACATTGGGCAAGTCACTCATGGCCTGATATTTTTCAGAGGTTGTGGGTACCCGTATCTCCTATTGACTTCAGGGACAATTGAAATGAATGGGAACTGTGGTTGCTCAGCACCTCTGAAAATCATCCCCTTAACACCTGTGCCTCAGCTTTTTCATCTACAAAATGGGGATAATGCATACCTATTTTTGTGAGATGTATGGATGAAAAAGCCCTATATTAGTGCTAAGTATTATAAAAATATCTGACTTCTAGTATTAGCTGCCACATTATAGCAATAGCTAAACCCACTGTATAATGAAACATTCTTTTAAAATCTTATTGCTGTAACAGTAAATTTCCCAGCCATTATGTGCCACTTGGGGGGAAAGTTTTTGAAAATAAGCAAATGATGTTGAATTGCTTTTTTCTCCCTTCCTGTCACAAAAGCTAGAGGGGTGCACCAAAGATCATTGAAATCTTTCTGGTTACTTTGCAAGTGGCTTACTCATAATGCAGGTTACAGATTTTTTCAGAGGTCATGGAATCCGTGACTTCCAGTGACCTCTGTAAATTCAGCCCCAGTTCCTGGTCGCCATGGGTGGCAGGGTGGTACCCCTGAGCTCCTGGCCACCGTGGACGGCGGGGCTGCTGTTCAGGGGCAGCAGCGAGGGTCCCCCTGGAGCTCCGGCCACTGCAGGCAGCAGAAGAACCCCAGAGCTGCCCAGCCTCTGCAGGCGGTGTGGGGACCCTGCAGCTGAGCTCCCCATTTTGTCATGGATATTTTTAGTAAAAGTCCCATACTGGTCACGGGCTTCCCTGAATTTTTCTTTATTGCCCGTCACCGGTCTGTGACTTTTACTAAAAATATCCATGACAAAATCTTAGCCTTAATTATGAGACACTGATTTTTTTGTGTGTGACCTTCCTCACCGTCCACCACAAAATCACAGGGAGTTTTCGATAACACATTTATTCATAATACTGTAGAAGTGTTGAGCCATGATTTATTGCAAAATATCCTTATTAAATACCAGTAATCTGCTCCCTTTTAACTTGTGATTCTTTTCAATGTTTGAATCATCTTTAATGTCGGAGCATCCATTTAAAAATGCAGTGTTGTTCCATCTGACTTCTGGTACTCCAGAAGTTTATTTTCTCCATCACCGCAATTCTACCATCAGGTTAAAATACAGAATCTAGCTTCTTATAATTTAACAGTGTGGTTTGTACCTTTATATTTGCAACCGTGGTACCTTGAGATGTGAATTACACAGTTCTGGTAAGCTGCAATGAGCGGGGTTAGGTTTAATCAGTACTTGGATTGGAGACCCCCAAGGAATACCTCAGTACTGCAGATAATTACACTAACGGCTAAGTAGGTGACATTCTTCCCTCTGAGTTGGCAGTGGTGATGTTGGTGGGGAAGCACTCGCATAGCTAGGGCCCTACAAAATTCACAGCCATGAAAAACGTGCCACGGACCATGAAATCTGGTCTCCCTCACTGAAGTGTGTGTGTGTGTGTGTGTGTGTGTGTGTGTGTGTGTGTACGCTTTTACCCTATATTATACAGATTTCATGGGAGAGACCAGTGTTTCTCAAATTGGGGATCCTGACCCAAAAGGGAGTTGCATGGGGGTTGCAAGGTTATTTTAGGAGGGTTGCGGTATTGTCACCCTTACTTCTGTGCTGCCTTCAGGGCTGGGTGGCTGGAGAGCAGCAGCTGTTGGCCTGGTGCCCAGCCCTGAAGGCAGCACCCCACCAGGAGCAGCCCAGAAGTAAGGGTGGCAGTACCATACGATGCCACCCTTATTTCTGCACTGCTGCCTTCAGAGCTGGGCGGCTGGAGGGAGGCAGCTGCTGACTGAGGGCCCGGATCTACAGGCAGCAGCGCAGAAGTAAGGGTGGCAATACCGTACCGTGCCATCCTCACTTCTGGGCTGCCGCTGCTGGCAGCGGCTCTGCCTTCAGAGCTGGGCTCCCAGCCAGCAGCCACCATCCTCCAGCTGCCCAGCGCCGCCGCCAGCAGCAGTGCAGAAGTACAGGTAGCAGTACCGTGACCCTCCCCCCCCCCCCCCCAAACTCCTTTTTGGGTCAGGACCCCTACAATTACAACACCATGAAATTTCAGATTTAAATAGCAGAAATCATGAAATGTACTATTTTAAAAATCCTTTGACCATGAAATTGACCAAAATGGACCCTGAATTCGATAGGGCCTTACACCAGAGGTGAAAGTAAGCTGGTCTGGTCCGGCGTACCGGCCTGGACCGGCTTCTCCAGTGGTGATTTAAAGGGCCCAGGGCTCCAGCCGCTGCGGGGAGCCCCCGGGCCCTTTAAATCGCCACCCGAGCCCTGCTGCCCCGGAAAAAAGGGCTACTGTTTTTCCTTCCCACCTCCATTCCTCCACCTCATTACCAATTATGTTTCTTTAACACTTTAGGCTTTTCTTAGCTGATGCCATGTCTGCTTTTCTGTTGTTTAAAATACCAATATCAGTCAAACTACATCTTATGGCAAGGAAAGAAATGACATTTGGAGAGACAGTAGGGCAAGAATGGATTTTACTCTTAGTTGGTGTTCATGCTATAAAATAGAAAAATGTAGGACATTTAAGACCTTACCAATTATATACTTAGTTGCTTATATGGCCCCCATCACCATAGCAGCTGAGCACCTTAAAGACACTTAGACCTCGCTATTGGTATTTGACTAGTGGTCCCACTGGGCCTACTGTTTAGACTTCCGTTGAAAACTCAGCAATACTTCAAACATGAATATCTCATTTATTGTCTTCAGCTAGATGTTCTGTTGCAAATTGCTGTAAGGATCAGTTCCTTACAGCAATATCAATTTGGTTAAATAAAACTTGGAGAAAATTCAGTCTATTAGCGCCCTCCCCACCCCTCCCCCAATCAGAGCCCAAACTGGAAAAAGTTTTTAATTTGGGTTCATTTTATTGATTACATAGGAGTAAAAAGTGACTCTCCAGCAGTCCAGCCCATGCAATTATGCTAATTTTTCATTTAGTAATTAATAACTAATGGCAATTTGGGCTTCATTAGTGAATTTCTGTTTTTTTTTATTGATTTCTAGTTATGAAAAACCCAGTTTAAAAAAAAAAAAATCACCTGTCACTTGACAGTTAGTATATCTGTGTACTCACAAAACACTTGCTGATTGTTTTCTGTTCTGTCCTTTTGCTTAACAGGAATAATTTTTCAGTGCGTGGGCTAAGATGGTGGTTTAGATGGTTTTGCATTAATTTTCTCCTTTTTATTGTGCTGTTTTTTCTGACTACTCCTTCCATAATCATCTCCACCATGGACAAGTTCAATGTCACCAAACCTATTCGTTACCTTAATGTGAGTATCACTTGTTTTTGAGTTTATTAATACACCAATATCAAAATGTTATAGAAAGTGAACAAGGAAGTGAGCTGGCAAGGATGATATGTCTTCACACTAAGATACTATGGACAACATTATCAGCTGGTGTAAGCTGAAGCCAGTGGAGCTACACCAATTTACACCAGCTGAGGGTCATCCATGCCTATGTGTTAGTCAATCTCAACCAGTTCAAATCCCCAGCAAGGGCTGAAACTGATGCCGATTTTTAAAAAATAAATTCAAAACGATGTCCTCATCATTTGGATTTTTTTTGTTTCTTGATAAGTATTAGCCTGAAATCAGTTCATTTGAGACTTTCTGTGATCATACATTTTTATTTTATGTGAACAATTAAAATGTATCTTAAATTATATAATTTTAAATATAGTAACTTGAAGCAAAAAACAGAACCTCCAATCCAAACTCCTTTTAAAGTTTAGAATTATATGTGTGTGGGGATTACAACTCAGATCTGAAACTCTGAAATAAAACTTCATTCTTACATTTTGGTTCAAGTTGGATCCAAAACCAGGAAGATATCTACATCTGGTTCCTGTTCAGTTCCAGCTGAAATTTCACACAAACTGAGATTTCAGTATCTTGGAGTCTAACCTCAAACCCTAGCTCTGGTTTTTGCCTTGTACCAAAAACTCTGAATGCTAACTGAACCCTAATCTGCATCAGAACATAGTTTCCTCTGTCCAACTCCAATATAAATGGGTTGCTTACCCATAAAAGCTAATTTTTGCAGCATCTATTCTTCAGCCACAATAGTATTAGAATATTATACCTGTCTTTACTTTTTATTTATTTTTTTTAGACTCCTATCATTAGTCAGTTCTTCCCAACGCTCCTCCTGTGGTCCTTTTCAGCTCTGTTACCAACAATTGTGTACTACTCCACACTATTCGAATCCCACTGGACAAAGTAAGCATTGATTTTCCTCTCTTTTTAACCTTGTCCCATAAACTGAGTCACTGGGAAAACTGGAGAAAATGGGTAAACGTCATAAAAATTATAGCTGGAAAAGACCTATTAAGCCCCATCTAGACCATTCCTTGCCCAGTACAGGGAAGTCTATCCTCTGTTGAGAGCTTTATGCATTGGCAGATTATTCCACAGTCTAATAGGTCTTCTTGATAAACACTCAAGGAATTTTCCCTGTTTCGTAGTAGATCCAGTGAATAGTATCCAGCCTTGTCTTGTTTTTTTTTTTGTTGTTTTTGTTTTGGTCCCCTGTGTGGCAGCCCCCCCCCCCCCCCCCCTTTTTTTTTTTTGGCCAGGCCTCTATTTAACAGAGAAACTTTGTGCTTGACTGACAGAATCTCTGTCATTCAGAAGCAAACTCTCCATACAGCTTGTTTGGACCTCTAACTACAGACACTGGTGATCTGTCACAGACTAATCTGAATTACAAAAATACTACCTTCCCCTATGTCTGTATGTGAAAAATCATCCTTACTGAGTATCACGTACATTTGTCTTAAAGGAGCGTTCTTGGGGACATGGACGTAGAACACTAAGATTACACTAATGGACTGCAGTGGTTCTAAGGGAAATGCAGGGTTCTTGCTTTTGATAGATGGAGCTCTAATGGACATACCTAGGGTTTGGCCCACCAGATTTCTTGAAATACTTCCACCTGAGGCTTGTCATGGATAGGAGCCAAATTAACAATCTCTTGTTCTGCCTTTGCCCATAACATTTGTAACTGATGTTTTTTAGATAAAAACCATTTTTTCTCAGAAGAGATGACACTAACAGTGTTAGTCAAGCAGCCCATCTGAATCTGTGTTTTTTTGTTTTGTTTTGTTTTGTTTTTTGGCACGCTGCCCTAGTGAAACTGGCACAATGCTGTCTGAAAAACGAGATTGAATATGAGCAACCAAGAGGCTCTGAGCATCACATGTGTTTGGAGACTAGCCTTGAATATCCAGATGACAGGTGCCTCAAGTCTACATGCCTGTGGTGGGGGCCTGTGGTATTACTAATCCAGCTATGATCTGGATTAATGATCAGAAACAACTTCCATTTCTCCATAAAGAGAGACACGGGCCTGCTTGGCTCAGGTTTATAGATACACTGGTGGCCCTTAGACACTCTTGTCTCCAGGGTGGATAAAAATCAATGATTTTTTTTTTTTTTTTTTTTAATCCGATTTTTTTAAAATTTAAATCTGAGTGTTTTGATAAGTTTTTTTCCTCAAAAAGCAATCTAAAGATAGTTTTACTTAAGCTACATTATAGCTCAAAGATATCTCATCATGGAATAGGGATTATAAATTCTAATTCTGTAGTATGAGACAATATATTCGTGTAATATTTAAGAAAAGTTTTGTAAATGAGTTCCACTAATACATGGATTAGGGACCCAATTTTATGGGGTTCCACAGGCTTCATATAGATTATTAGGTTAATCTTTCTATCTACTCAATGGGACTCAGTGCTCAGTCTAGAAGATACCATCAGAGATGCTTAGTTTTGCAGTTCTCAAACTGTGGATTTGTGTCTCCAAAGGTAACATGCTTGTTAACAGCAAAAATGTTTTAAAACAAATAAACAAATATACAGAGGTGAGAAATAAGACCTCAACCCTATTGTCCCTCTGCAAATCTGTGTACATGGAATCAATCCCTTACCTCTCTAAAAGTGCAAAGTTTCAAAAAGTTAAATGAATAGAAGATTGTTGGGGGCAGAATAGATCTGGACAAGGAGTTAAATGTGAGACGCGAGGAACATATGCTTGTTTTGTTAAAATATTATATGTTTGCTGTTGAAGAAAAAAATCCAGACTACATAACGTTGTTGTTTTAGTTAAATAAAACAATTAAATATCTGTCTGGTGATGTTTTCCTCCTAATATAGCATGGCAAGAAAATCCTCCAAATACTAATGATTAACCTGTTGAATTGGAGATAGATCACCTCCCAATGACTTCATAAATATCTGCTTCAATTACCTTTGGTAAATGAAATAACCAAACAATGATTCGTTTTCTGATATAGCTGTAAAACTCATCTGAAAAGTTTTCAAAATAAATCACTGTTTAAAAATGTAGCGTGTGTACCTTCTAAAAATGAAACCTACATCTATCTCTGAGTTGTGAAGAATATGCATTAAGGTTATAATAGCCAACAAGAATGCACTTTTATGTAGAAAACCATGATTAAATCAAGTTTTCCTGACTAGTGATTTAAATTAACTCCACCCTGCTTCTCTCAGTGAAGGGCACTCAGTCCTCTCACAGCAGCTAACGTTTTACAGCCAAGGTCCTTCAGGAGTAGTAGTATATTCCATGTAAAGATATATTTATTGGAGGTGGGGAGGGGAGAATACTTGGAGACCTCACTTAGCTGAACTAAAAGTTGGGGGGAAATTCAAAAATAACTGACTTAGTTTGTGTTCAGAAAACATTATAGATTCCTCCACTTCTGACAGAAGAACTAGTGGAGTTGGAAGAGGATGAAAGCTTGTGTTTAGCAATAACAGTCTCTTACTCAATAACCTTTTCCTCTTCGGTAGGTCTGGAGAAAACAGAATAATGATGCATAAAGTGTACATTTTTTTGATCTTCATGGTGTTGATTTTGCCTTCCCTTGGTCTAACCAGGTATTCACCTTGTTCTTGTATCTTAAAGTTTGAATATTTTATAATTGGAGTTTGTCTGCTTTGTTTTTGTAACCACCCCTCCTAGAGATGTATAGCTGTTTTTGTTTTTGTTTAATCTGTGTTTTGTAGTCATAATACCCTAAATTGCCTTTCATGTGGGGATCTCAAAGCACTGACAAGCACGTAAGGAATTAGGCCTCACAAATCCCCTGTGAGTTTGGAAAGTATTTCCAGCTGCTTTCTGTAGATAAGCAATACAAGGCATTGAGAGATTAAATGGCTACGGCACTGAGGGTCACATAGAAAGTCAGTGGCAGAGCCAGGAACCCAGACTTCCTGACTCCCACTCTTGTGCTTTAGCCACAAAATTATCCTTTTCGTTCCCCACCTTCTTTGCTCCTGTAACACCCATCTGGCTGTCTCCCTGGGCACTGTGAATGGCTGCCTTCGGCACACTGTCTGCTGAAGATGAAACAGAAACATGAGCATTAAATGAAACACTTCCATTTTATTGGATTCCAAGTGTCCCTTCCCACCTTTGACCGAACAGTGTTCAGTCATTACAGTAGGCTAGAGTAAACTGCAGTTTATACAGTTACAACTCCCTCCATTTTAGAAGAGCGAGGTTGGTTGGTTTTGTATGTCACCAGTGTGTTGAACTATGGAGAGTGAATTATATTAATTAACTATCTTTCTTCTAGTCTTGATTTTTTCTTCCGCTGGCTGTTTGACAGAGAGTCGGCTGAATCTGCAGTCAGGTTGGAGTAAGTATTAGCTACCCTCTGATATTTCACTGTAGTCTTTTTGCCAACTAACCTTTTTTAGTGCATAATGAATGTGCATCATTATGGATGCCTTATACTATAACGTGGGGATTCAGAATGAATGGTGGGATGTGAACTCCTTCTAGGTTATTAGGAAGAGGAGTCATCGATCCAAGCCCCTTTGTGCTGGGCACTGTAGAGAAACACATAACAAAGAGATGGTCCCTGCCCCGAGAAGCTTACAGCCGAAGTATAAGACAGAAGATGGATGCAACAAACAGATGGGGGCAGGGAGAGAGCACAGTGAGACAGTATGTTGAAGGTTGTGCCATATCATTGGAACAGGAATCTTCCCTAGAACCGCACTAAGATCTTGTTGTTACAGAAATTGATTTAGAAGAGGAGAAGAAATCTTCATGTTGTTGTTTGGCATAGTGGTATCGAAGATCAACATTTGCAGATGTTGGGCAGCGGCTGTTTTTTGTTCTGTTTTTTTGTACAGCATCTAGCACAATGGGATCCTGGTCAATGACTAGGGCTCCTAGGCACGATCGCAAAACAAATATTTAAGGCGTCTCTGCTGAAAGAAACCACTAGTGTAGCATCTTGCCGCCAACAGTGACTTGAGGTATCAAATGACTCCCTCATCCAACATAAGCCACCTATCAGATTGTACTGTATATTCTTTTCAAATTAGTTTAACTTCAGATGCTGTTTATATTCTTGTGGATCCATGTTTGATGGCATCCTACAAAATATGCCCTTACTACTGCAGGTAGAGAATTCAGCAGTAGGCACTTGTAATTAAACCACTGCATCAAAGATTTTGCAACCATCTTTTGTAAAGCTTTGCAGTGTTTGTTCTGAAGAGGAGCTATTTCCAAATGTAACCTGTCCCCATTGCAAACCCTCTGCCTTCTAATCACTGACTCTGTTTCCTTGTAGATGTGTCTTCTTGCCTGACCAGGGAGCCTTCTTTGTGAACTACGTGATTGCCTCAGCTTTCATTGGCAACGGGATGGAGCTGCTGCGCTTGCCTGGCCTCATCCTCTACACCATACGCATGATAATGGCCAAGTCCCCTGCTGAGAGGAAAAACATTAAACAGGTATAAGAGCTCCTCTCAATAGCATGGGGGCAATAAAATCCTAAGCAGCCTATCAGAAACTACAATCCTTACATAAGAACAGTATGTGCCCTCTTCCTTCACAGCTGCTAACTATCATGTGTGATCATTCCTTGTGGCCTTTCTTTTGCTCAGACTAACAGGTACATGTCCCCTCCCTGAGCAGCACAGTGTGGATATGTAGGAGACTGTACAGTTTGAGCCCATGCCTGATTAAAACAAGCCATTCAGGGCCCATTCGTCCTTATTTGGGGCCTGAAAATCAGGTCCTCCGTCTCCACACCACCTCAAAATGAGAACTTTAATTAGGGAGTTGACAAGCAGGCTTAGTTTGAGCCCACCCTTAACCACCACTTTATTCCTCTCTTTCCTCAAAACTTCATATGAAATTGATCTCTTTGTAGGTTTGAAAAAAGTTGGCTCATTAGCTTTCACTTCTGTTAATCTCTGCTGTGCTCTGAGGGTGTGAGAGAGGCTCTCTGTACTAGGATTCCAGCCTGAGAGGTTCAGCTGACGCTCAAACACTTGAGATATTTATCAAGCCAAACTGCAACCTCTGAACCTCTAGAGCTCTGCCTGCTCTGAAAGCCAACGCACACAGCACCACAGAGGTTAAACTATAATCACTATAGAGATCATAGTTCTGGCGGTAGAGGCACAATAATTTTTTGCCCTGTGGTTGGGCATAGCTTTTCCCCATAGCTGAATTTAAGGAGGAGACTGAAAACAGACTCCTTGGGGAATTCTCTTGACAGAAATATCCGTTTGCTGCAAGCGTGCTCTGTGTAAGCTTTCAACTTCTTTCTCTCATATCCTGGGATTAATGTGGCTACAACACTGCATACAACAATGTTGAATGCACGTAATTAATTTACATACCACTTGTGCATCTGTAACTAGTTTGCCTGGGTGTCTCAAAAAACCAACAACACATCCCTCTGTTGTGAGGCGAGAATAAGGAAGGGGCAAACTGAATTGTTCCCTTTTTGAATCTAGTTTAATCCTTGGAAAGCTAACATTTGTGTTTGTTTTTTCCCTAGCATCAAGCATTTGAGTATGAGTTTGGAGCAATGTATGCCTGGATGTTGTGTGTATTCACTGTCATCATGGCCTATAGCATTACATGCCCCATTATTGTCCCATTTGGTAAGTTTGCCAATGAGTTGTGTGCACAGAGCAGGGAAGGGGGGAGAGGTTTGGCCTGAGCACATGGCCAGGAGACTGGAATTCCTGAGTCCTTATCTCAGCTCTGATAGTGACTTTCTGTGTCCTTGGACCAAAACACACATCTGCTCTGTCGTGAAAAATAGGGCAATACGCAACCTCGCAATGTGGTGTTGGGGTGAATTAATGTCTGTACGGTGTTTGGAAGCGGAAAAGCACTACGGTATATGATGATAATTCTATTTCTGTAACTTGAGGAATATATTAACTCTGACTTCTGTACAGCTTTAACAATTAAGGATGGAATTTTCAATTGAAAAGGTTTAGTACCATGCTTTCCAACCATATTAGTGTTTCATTTCTGCTTTCCTCTGTGCTCTCAGAGAGGATGTCTACATGTGACTTTCAGTCAAAGAGGTTCGGCAAAGTAGCCAAACTTTCAATGGGACTTTTGTTACTAAATCCCTTAGACACTTATGAAAATCTCACCCCTGAGTTCCATCAAAACAGATAAAATACAACATAAAAATAAACACAGTGCAAACCAGATCACAGTCGTGCCTTCTGGCCCTGGTATCTATGAATGTTTTTATGTCCTAGGTGAATAATAAAAGAAAAAAAGGCTAGATGGAATCCTGAATGCTGATAGGAACAGAACAAATATACAGCTGCACAAACATGTCATTACTCTAGGTCATAGATTAACATAAAAGTAAAGCTATTTTCTCAGGGGAAAGTTTGTGAACTAAACTTCGTATCTATTAAATGGCAGTGGGAAACGTGTAAGATCTGGCCTAAACCCACAACAATAGATTTAAGACCATTTTGTCTCTCTCAATTCTCTGTGCTCCATATTGTAAAGATTTGAGGGTACTACTGCATAGAGTGCTGCAATTCCTAGCTGCCACTGGAACTTGGAACATCTTGGCTTTTATAGGGACACAGTTGACTTGAAATAATCATTGACCAAAATTAAAAGTAGTTTTAGGAATCACATATGTCTGGGTCGCCCTACCAATTTGTGATTTTTATATTCAGTTTTCAGTAACCTGTCTCTATCCTCTTCTTCAGGTTTAATATATATACTGCTGAAGCATATGGTTGATCGCCACAATCTTTACTATGCATTTCTCCCTGCTAAACTGGAGAAGAAGATCCACTTTGCAGCTGTGAATCAGGCCCTTACAGCTCCGATCCTCTGTCTGTTTTGGCTCTATTTTTTTTCATTTTTGCGACTAGGTAAGGGTTATCTGTCCGTGATAAGCTTGAAATATTGCTCTATGATCTTGTGGTTAAAGCAGAGGGACCGGGATTCTGCTCCCAGCTCTGTCACTAAGTTGTCTAAAGTCATGTGGGAAGCTTCTTAACGTCTCTGAGCCTCTAGCTGTGCATTTTTAAGACAGGGATAATAATCCTTACCTGCATCATGGGGATATTGCAAGGCTTACCGTCTTCACAGTACACCTCTACCCCGATATAATGCGACCCAATATAACATGAATTCGGATATAACGCGGTAAAGCAGTGCTCCGGGGTGGGGGGCGGGGCTACGCACTCCGGTGGATCAAAGCAAGTTCAATATAACATGGTTTCACCTATAACGCGGTAAGATTTTTTGGCTCCCGAGGACAGCGTTATATCGAGGTAGAGGTGTACTTTGAGATCATCTAACAGGAGCTAATAGGGGAGGGCAAAGTAGACAAACACCTGTCAAGAATGGTCTGGATAATACTTAGTCCTGAGTGCAGGGGATTGGACTAGATGACCTCTCGAGGTCCCTTCCTGTCCTATGATTCTATTACATTTAACTTTTAAGCTGTTAGTTGACACATTCTCTCACTGATCCCCACTCACATTAGCCTCAAATTAGAAATGTTCATTGTGTCACAAACGTGCTGTATTAACAGAGGTGCTGGGGGAAGTTGGTGGCTTGACCTTTGGGCACCCAGAACAGTATGGGAGGTTGTTTGGGGGTTTTGTTACGCATGATGCACTTGAGGCTTTTGGTGCTGTGAAAGAGATTCAGCATCTTTTTTCTTTCCCCAGCTTTTCCCTTTGGGTTGGGGATGGAGGTGACTTTTTAAACCTAGAGCCTTATTCATAATTTATTTGTACTGTTCATTAAAGATATGTTCAGGATAGTCCATAAATGCCTCAGTCTAGCTGGAAAGTATTGAGATTCCATTCCCTTGACATAACCAGTTATGACACTGTAATTACTGTTAAAGTATTGTATGATCTAGTAGGGCCAGTATCCTGCTTCTAGCAAAGGCCTATTCCTGATGTTTCAGAGGAAGGCAAATGCCCACGATATGCACTGGCTAATAGTTAAAAATATATGATTGTTTTGTTTTGCAACTAGGAAGCTAAATGCTGATTAATCAAATTGTCTGTTGGTATGATGATCTGCCCTGCCATGCTGGATACCTCAGTTTGATCCTGTTTGTTGACTTAGGATGGCACCCACTGGGAGCTAAGCACTTCCTTAGAAGGATGGTCCCTGCTCCAGTTAGCTCACATTCTTAGTCTTGGAGTTTTGGTCTCTAGTGCAGCAGTGGCTTAGAGTGCAGTGACAGCAGCTCACATGGCTCAGGAGAGTGGTTTGTATCTCTCCACAACGGTTGCTGTGAATGCTCAGGTGGTATTGACTGGCACTGAAAGCAGCTTTGTCTAGTACCCTAAGGATGATGCCTGAAATATGGGGCTTCTGAGGATGGGGGAGAGAAAACCGGGGAAAGTCTTATAGGTTAAGACGTGGACTTGGAGAGCTCCTCTATATAAGGGTCAGGAAAAGATCCTTCTATTGTGCTGTATGTAATGAGCAGGTCATGAAATGAGTGTGTCCCGCATGGTGCTTTGTTAGCTATATTTTTTTTTCCTCTGTAGGGTTTTTTTTCTATTTTGTTCCATTCTCCAGAGAGTGAGCGCTCTTTTCAGATAAGCTATTTTGTGATCAGTGTGATTTGTTTGTTTGTTGCTTTTACCTACTTGAACCAATGATGGATACGTTCAATTTTGTATTCTGTTTGTTTGCTTTTAAGGTTTTAAAGCTCCCACGACCCTCTTTACGTTCCTAGTTGTCAGCATCACAATTCTCGTTTGTTTAGCTTATACTTGTTTTGTCTGCTTCAAGTACCTGAGCCCACTGAATTACAAGGTAAACTCATATTGAATGTATTGGGGAAATAACCACCAGCATTAGCACTGTGCTTGGTACTGCACAAACTAGTCCCAGGGAAACACATGGCAAAATTCATGTTTACTTAAGTAGGAGCAGGATCTAGCCACAAGGGTTCAGTCCTCCAAGATGGTGAAAACATGCTGCTGAATAAAGAGGCAGATTGTTTTGCGCACAAGGGGAAGGAGGGAGGGAGGGAGGCGTTCCAAGCATCAAGAGCAGGTACAAAGTGGGAGGCTTTGGAGGAGCACAGGCAGCAGCCGAGGTTTCAGTGTAATATATAATGGGACTTTGTACTAAATCTCTTTACTAATAACCTGATGTTTATGATTGATTCCATGTAACTGGTTGATTTACTAGTTTAATACTTCGTCCTTACTGTCTTTATATAGATAGAAGAATTGCCAAGTGGAAGAGGAAGTGACGCTGATGCAGACACAGCTCCAAGATCTGCTGTAAGCCCTCAGCAAAAAGTATTTTTTACTCTTTCAAGGAAAACAAACTCCCTACACAAGCCTTTTTCTGGGCAGTGTCAGAAATTGCTAGTCTGAATGGTGTCAGGGCAGGTATTATCTGACTTGAGGGTCAGATGATCAGAACAATGCACTTACCTATTTGAAAGGGCTGCTCTAAAAATACCTTCTGACTTGAGCATGCTAGGAATAACAGAGAGAGATTTTAAATGCCCTTTACTTCCAATAGCTACATGTGTTGTGTTCTGATTAGCTGGGTCTCACACCAAACACTAGATGATTAGTTGCATTTGAATGCTGACTATGCAATCACACTGCTTGGAGTCTACGCGAGGTGTGATATGGTCAGCAGAGCTTCAATGCCACATCAACAAAAAATGACCACAAGACTTTGATATTTGCACTGGGTTTTGAAATACTGTTTGGGTGAATACAGATACCTCAGTGTGCAAGAGCCCATGTGATATGCAGGCACACTTGAGTTTTGCACTAGGAAATTTGAGGGACAAAGGGCAATGTTAAGATGAAGGGGACAGAGTGGGGGGAACATGAAAGTAAAAAGGAGGAATTGTGGGGAAAGATTTTAAATAATAAATTTATCCCAATATTTTAAAATTATACTAGAGACTTGGAGTTTTATTATTTAATGTTTGCAATTTCAGATGTATGTCCCTCGGGTCCTGCTTAGCCATTCTACGGAAAGGACAGCACTGGCTCAGAAGGAGCAGCAGTCATATGGCACCATGGGTGCTGATGCACTGGCAGAAGACAGCATAACCTACTTTGGGGAGCCTGCAGAAACTGAAGAGGCATAGAAGTATTTCTGCTGATCTCCAGGACTAACACAAGGTGGTGCACTTGGTCCAGCCTTAATAGAACTGATCCCTCAAGCATTCTGTCAGCAGAAGAGGCACAGAAATAATTCAGCGTGTGATCTGCAGCTCTACTTGGAGATTAAAAAGCAGCCACCTTGGGACCGATTGTTTTACAGGCCATCTACACATATTGTGAAACAAGTGTGCTGAATGGTATGAAGGAGGCAATCCTCAGGGACTACTACTTTGGGTTTACTGTTTAATCACTTGCTTTATGGAGAGATTTCACTCTTCACAGAGATAAAAGGTCACTGAAGCAAAGCAGCCCCACAATTTTAGGTGTCAATTTATTTGAAATGACTCCCCTTGAATTTTAACCAGCGCCAAGGATTTATTAACCACTTCGGATTGATAAATCCTGAAATTGTCAGTCTTGATGAAAACTTGCAAGCAAATACTACCCCTACAGGTGAGAGCCAGGAAAAAGGCTTGTGGTGTAGTGGTGTCTCCTCTCCCACCACTCCAAACCAGTCCACACGTTACTTTTCTGAAAGAGATGAGGGTCTTATTGTGCACTTTGATTGTGAATGTACCAAACCCAGAGGACTGTAGTGAATAAGGGATTGATCTGCTATAACTTTTATATATTTTTGCAGGGTGCATTAGTTACTTTCTGGTGACTATGTTAGGGGCCTTGCACAAGAAACATTCACCTGCCAACAATAAAGGATGTAAACATTTTATCTTTTTCTTTTTTTAATCTCTCTGGTTACAGTGACACATTTCTGCACTTCCCTGGTAAGTGCCAATCGTATGAACTGTAAGATGTTACACCGTTTTTAAATTATGTAGTAGGAGCCAATTTATCCTAAAGCTACATTGTGTCAAAACGTAACTAAGCAATAATCACATAACAATAAAACACTGAGTTCAGCGAAACTCCAGAGTTGTCTTTATTGACTGTCTTTCTTTGCATATTTAAACACTCATGTGCCACCTCAGAGACCTACCACTATTGGGACACTAATAAGTGAGTGGACCTCTAGGGCCCAATCCTGCAACGTGCTAAGTGGCTGCCGAGAAAGTGAGTACCCTTGACACTCCGAGAATGAATCTTGATGATTTGTATAGAAAATCCTTTTGTTCTTGTTCTGAGTTTTCTACTTCTCTCCTTAAACTGTGAACTCCTCAGGCCAGGAGTGTTGTTTCTTGAATGTCTGAAAAATGACTGACGAATATGTCTTGAGTGGTACCACAAATAAAGGTGTTCAGTGTCTTGCCGGATTAGCCCTGTATTCCCAAAGATCTGTTTTCTGCTCTCTTGCCAGATTAATGCTGAAAATGTCAGAGGAGATGATGGAAGGAACAAATTGGCAGAGTTTTGGAGAAGAGTCCTATCCTGTGAGTCGGAGGACACACAAAAACACCTGGTTCTACAGAAGTAAGTGAGAGGACCCTCCTATTAAAAAGGGCTGCATTTGTGCCAGACTCTTCTGCCTTAAGTCATTATATGTTGTCCCTTTCCTTTTTAAAACTGTGATAGAACTGCCAGAAGTGAAATGTGCATTGGATGCAAACCACTACTTTAAGGTGTGGACTGAAACCAAGTGAAAAAGGATATTCTGAGCTACAGCTTCTACTCCATATTCTGACTTGTGCAGGTATTACATGTGGTTATGAGTAGGGCCCTACCAAATTCACAGTCCATTTTGGTCAATTTCAGGGTCATAGGATTTTAAAAATTGTAAATTTCATGATTTCAGCTATTTAAATCTGAAATTTCATGGTGTTGTAATTATAGGGGTCCCAACCCAAAAAGGAGGTGAGGAGGGTTGCAAGGTTATTGTAGGGGGGGTTACAGTACTGCTACCCTTATTTCTGCGCTGCTGCTGGTGGTAGCGCTGCCTTCAGAGCTAAGCAGCTGGAGAGCAGCAGCGCAGAAGGAAGGGTGGCATGATATGGTATTGCCACCCTTCTGCGCTGCTGCTGGCAGGGCACAGCCTTCAGAGCTGGGCGCCTGGCTAACAGCCACCGCTCTCCAGCTGCCCTGCACTGAAGGCAGTGCAGAACTAAGGATGGCAATACTGTGACCCCCTTAAAAAAATCTTGACACCCTCATCCCGCATCTCCCTTTTGGGTTAGGACCCCTAGTTTGAGAAATGCTGGTCTCCCCTGTGAAATCTGTGTAGTATAAGGTAAAAGCACCCAAAAGACCAGATTTTACGCCCCATGAAGTGTTTTTCATGGCTTTGAATTTGGTAGGGCCCTAAGTTTTGGGAATCCTGCTACTCATGGCCATGTTAGAGGCAATACCAAAAGGAAGCCTGGTAATTCTGCCTTCCCACTGACTTCTCAATTGTCTGGTTCAAGTTAAAGTTTAACATCCTCTTCACATGCATCTATTTAAGCAGTTCTCACCCCTTTTGTAGGCACCTTCACTGGTAATCATGGTGCTGAAGGGTTTGACTCACACACTTGTCCTATTAGCTGTGGCTGGACACCAGTCAGGAATCCTTGTCTTCCACAGTAGAACTCAGTTCTTTCACATTTGTTGCCACTGATCTACTGAGTGAGGTCCCGGGTCTGATATCTAGGACAAGTGTTGGCTTTGAGTTAGCTTTGGTGTCTGTCCTCTCTGCGCTCGTGAAAGGCGGGAGGGTGACAGTCCTTGACAGTGAAGCTTCTCATCTTCAGGACAGATTCATCATGGACAGTGGCAATAATAGTGCCAGCTTCCACACGCAGCCCTGTCAATGTGCTTCAGACCTGCTCAAGATTCTAGATCAAAAACAAGAGTTGAAGCGGGGAGGAATTTCCATCTCACTGAGTAGTCATTATTTGGCCTCTGCTGAGTGCTAGCAAGGGGTCTGATGCAGAAGCTTATTTTACCTAGGCCACCAAACCACCATGTAGCAACCATTCTTGGTCACCACCAACCTATGATGATGTTGAACTCACAAACTGTACCTGTGAGAGGCTCTGTATCCATTACCAGTTCCCTGAGCCATCCAGTCCCTTTCCATTTTTGTATCCACTGTAGCATGACCTAGTGCACTCACTTTCTCGGTTTGGCTGGGGGATGGAAGCATCCACTAGAAAATTACAAGATCCCTGCCTAGCAGCACAGAATAAAGGCTGCTCTGACCTAACTAAGTTTGCTATGTTGTCCTTTGGGTCTATTTCAGGGCTGGAAGAAACTCAGAAACTGCACTGATTGTAGTTCATTCTTTTGTGCTGGTGAAAGTTTCCAAGAGGATAAAATTAGATCAGTAATAGGAACTCCTCACATTCCTCGATGAGCCTTAGAGAGAAAGCATTTCACAGTAAGGGATGGAAACTTCAGCGAATGTGGATATTGGACTATACCATACATGAAATCCATATTTAAAGGCATTGGACATTCTTTACTGAACCTCTTATAAATCCTTTGGCAAGCATCCTAAGCCAATGACCCAGCTGGAGTTGCCGATCCTAACTCTCAGAAGCTGTATTTCCTGAGATTCGAGGCCTGCAAACCTGCCTGGAATAGCTCAGAAAGAACAACGTCCTCTCCCTCCAACTTTTTGCTAAGTCATTACTTACTTTCTGAGCAGCAGCTGTGTCCTGGAACTTGGTGTTTCTATGGAACCTGAATGTTGGGGAAGCCTGACATTCAAGTGTGACTAAAAGCTAGAAAGCGTGAGATGCTACATACTGTACACACAGCAAAAAACACGTTCTCCTAGACCGAAGCTAGAGTGGAAGTATGGAGCCTGTCCTGTAACTGGGTGCATTTCTGTTCACCTTCATGCAGTTGTGCAAGGACTGAATTCCATTTAGAAAGAAGAAAAAAGTGAAGTGCGAGCACTGACAACCGAATGTATTATGAAAAGATGGAGTCATCCTTGCAGAAGCAGAGATGCGGAGGGGGGAGTTTTCTCAGCCATTAGTTGAAGTGTGGTGGGTAGGATAGTAGGATCTTTATGAAAGATTTTTTTCTCCTGCCTAAGTTTCATCACTAACCTGATCACACCAAAGGTTATGACATATTGTCTATGCAGTGCAGAGGCAGGGCCTCTGCCTACTCTTGGATGTAACAATACTTGGAAACATACAGATTTTTATCTCTACTGGATGGATTGCCTCTGCTAAAGAGAATATTTTTCTTTTAATGTTCTATAACCCTCTCTATTAACAAACTCAATGTCCATTTTCCTATTGTGCCCTGATGGCCACACAAGTATTTCTGCTAGATCCCGAAGTGATTTATCAGGCAGCTGTGCTCGTACTCTGCCCCTAACAGCTGCAAGTGTCTGCTTCAGATAGTTTAAAGTAGCAAAGCTTGGGTATTTTGTATCCTGAGGGCAGCTGTTCCCCAGGTCATAACAATGAACAAACCAATAACAGCAGATGCACTGAAAATTGACCCATTGGGTCAAGTCTCTGGCTTGCTGACATGTCTCCTGGCTCTTGCTAACATCTGACATCAAATTGATCAGGTCTGTGTGCAGAGCTCTCGGATCTCAGCGGCAGCAAGTGTGACTTGCCAATTTTGTTCTCTCAAGTAGAGAATTTCTGGATGATCTCGAATTGGTCTTTGTTAGTACAGTCTATAAGTAGTTGCCCTTTGGGAAGGGCATGAATCGGGGCCAGCTGTCTTTTTGCTGTCTACACCAGGCATTAACGTCTAATCCTTCTGACAGAACATAGAGAATGGGGCTCCGTGAATTAGCTGGCCCAGTATGTGAAACTACCCTTCCACATTTAATGTGTCTCCATTACTAATCTCTTCCAATTTGGAGCTTGCAATCCCCAGTTCAATGAATCTGGATTCCTGGCTGACACCATAAGCTGTCCCCTCTCCTGGGGGCGTAGGATTAGTTTTCTTCTGTGGTTGCTTATTCCCTTCTTTCCTGAAGCTCTGGTACAGCATACAATTGATCGTCACAGACCTGAATGCACTGAAATTCCCTCCCAGAGACCAGGTTTTATGACTAGAGGATAGTATGTGGCTTTTTTGTAGTATTAAGTATGGATTTCACTGACTTAAGGAAGCTAAATATATATTTGCAATGTTAATTTTGGATCGAGCGCTATAAATCCTGTTTAGAAATGGCAAAAGCAGCAGTGCAATTTTGCCTCAATTCTGGCAATTAGATTTAGACCAATTTAGAATTTCCTTCGTTTTTAGATGTATAAAAATATACTTATTTTTAAATGTCAGGCCCAGGACTAGCTTTATGCAGCGTGTAGGTATTTACATGTGTATTTATTAGACTAAAAAACAGTAAGAGGCAGCATGGTCCAGTGGATAGAGTATGATAGCAGGAGCCTGGAGAATTGGTTTAACAGCAGCATAACAAAGAATTTTGGCCTGCTCCTGTTTGTTATAGCAAGCAAATAACAGGACTAGTCATAATACTTCCCTACCCTCATATCACTGACTGTCTAATCCCTCTCTCCTAAGCGAGCGTGTATGTTGTGTATCTACATTTGAAAGCTGTACCGAGAACTGCAGCTTAATAGTGGCCGCTCACTTTAGCTGCAGTCACTTTTCCCTGAGGCTTGAGGGGGGGTTACTGAGTCAACATGGTTTCTAAATGAAGATCTAGAGCACGATGTTCTCCCCCATAGACATGTACAGCAGCTACCCTCACCCAAAAAGAGTTGCTGGGGGAGAAAATATGGCACTATATCTGGGATTGGTCAGACCACATTGGAACAGCGTGTTAACACTTAAAAAAGATGTTGAAAAATGGAAAAAACAGTTCAGAGAAGAGCCCTGAGAATGAATTGAGGAAGCAACGATTGACTGTTCTGGATGGCTAAAGTTGGGCTTCAGTGGCAGCCCCAGCTATTGATTTTTCAAAGGTGTTGAATATCTGCAGGTCCCATTTAACTTCAGTTGGATTTTTCAGGTGCTCAGGCCTGACTGTCAGAGGTGCTCACTTTAGTTAAACATTTTGTGAAATTGGATCTGAATTCCATGATCTCAAGTCAGCAGCAGAGCTGTGACAAGAACCTAGGTCTTCTGATTCTGTCCCTTGTTCTAACCAACAGACAAGCTCCCCCTCCACAGGTGCTGGAAAAGGAATCCCTTTCTAATCTATTCTGCAGTGGTGAAGGGGGAAAAAATGGTAAGTCACAGAAAGGTCACCAAATGTCATTTTTTTTTTTCATCAACATACACAAGAGTATAGTGGCAAGGCTGGGGTGGAGAGCAAACTCACCACACAGCAGCAGCTCCTGTGCCCCAGGGCTGAGCTGGACTCCCCACTCTGGACGTTGCAACCTGGTGCATGCCTGTCTGGCCCTCTATCTCCAAGAGGAGCTGATGGCTAACCCTGAGTAGCGCTGCAATGCCACTTGGGGCTTCATCAAATGTGTTTTTACAGTTCTTTCCAAGATTTCATGGATTTATTTATTTCATATCTATATTCAAGATTACCAAGACCTCTGTGACAAAATCATAGCCCTATGCATGAGGGTGTGTTGGGGTATCAAGGTTTGATCACTGAGAGTTTAGGATGGTTGCTTCATTGATGGTGAAGCCATGACTGAGTTATACTGATCACCCTAAATAAGTGCCAATACAACCTTCATACCACACCATCTTCTACTCTGTATATCTTACAGATTTTACTGCATAATACCCAAGATTTTTTAAAATGTATTGGTACTATTTAATTCTTCTGACTGTAAAACCAGGTTTCTGTACGTGTCTTGGAGCAAAATCTTTTCTATGAAGCCATAAGGCATCATTTTTAAGATCTGGTGTCTCTCAACCTGCCTGTGGCAGCTCTAGGGGAGTTTTCTGTTGGAGGTTGTTTAAGCTTTAGTCAGGCTTTTCTCATTCTTTTGCTTCTGTGTAGTGTCCCAGGTGCTTCAGGTGGCTCTGAAGTGCAGATCCCTACCCCGAACAGCATACAATCAAAATCTGCTTCTCGAGAGAAATATTCAAGAATTCTGAGACATAAAATGAGCTGTATGTTGGGGACGAATAGAAATAATTAAGTAACCCCTTCCACTTCCCAATTTAAAAAAAAAAAAAAAAAGTGAGAGAGTGTTGTCTACGGGTTAGAGCAGAGGCCAGCATTATATCTGGGTACCAGGAAGTTAGTGAGATGTGTCGGGCAAGTTGCTTAATTTTTCTTTACCCAAGTTTCCCCATCTGAAAAATGGGGTAAGAACCTTTCCCCACCTTTGTTCAACCTTCTGCCACTGTCAGCTAACTAGGTTAATATCAAAGTATTACTGTTACAGTACGAGAGAGTGCAGGGACAGATTTCCTTTCAGTCTCTACATCTAGGCAAGAGCAATGCTAGAGCACAATAGGCACAAATATATTTTTAGAGGAAAAAACCCAGCAATGTCAGCCTATTTCTAAAACAGGTTCCCATCTGCTCAGCAGAGAGACGCTCATAGAAGTGTCACTCAGACCCTGACAGATAAAAGGATGTCGGAGCACAGTCTACAACTGCTGTTGCAGAGACTGCCCTAGACCAGGATGGAAATGTGACTGGGCTCAGCTGGAGAGGAATTAGTACAATCCAAAGGACTGTAAGCAGGGTGAACCTTCACCCCCACTAGGTTGGACTGAACCAGAGCTACCATGAGAACAAAGGCAAATCTTAGCAGGCGCACACCTTCTTCAGATTTCATTTGAGAAATGCTGACAGCAAAGATACTCCCTGTTTCTATCATTTATCTAAGCTCCACCTCCTGTCTCGCTTGTTCTTCACTCAGCCTCAGATTACCTGACCTCTAACAGTGCACACGAACAATTCGTGCTTTTCCCAGAGTGGAGTATGTACGATGTTCTTGTTGCTGGAGGCAATGACAGAAGGAGGTGGGCTCAGTGATGAGCCCAATGCCCCTATAAACAGGATTGGAATATTAACAGGACACTGCCAACTAAGTATGAAAATACCGACTAACTGGCATATTTTTCAGCTTCGCAGATGTGGTGGTAAATGATGAGCTTAAAAAAAAAAGTTTTAAAAAAATTGAACTAAAGGACATCGCGTAGTGCAGGGGCAAGTGCCCGGGAGAGGGAAGCAGGTGCCCAAGGCCAAGATTTTCCAAAGTGACCAGTGATTTGGGGTGCCTCACTTTTTGACATACAACTTGACACTTTAAAGGGGCCTGATGGTAACCAGGTGGGTGCTCAGCACTCTGAAAGTCACGCCCCTTGATGGTGTTGCAAGTTGGGCCATGATCAGGTATCACTTTTGATAAGCATGGCGGTGTTTTTTCCATACCTTCCATTCACCTGCTGGGAGCGTCACTGCCTCCACTTACACCTCAGTTTGCCATTCTGTAAAATGGAAATAATGAGGACCTATGGCAGTTTGAAACAGCGGCTGTAGAAGTGGATTCTTTTATTTTGAGGTGGACCTGCCATATTGAACTAGCCAAAAATAATACATCCTGATTTGCTGTCTTCAAAGCTCTAAGTAAAACTCGGGAGAGAGAGAGAATCTTTTCCTTTATGGGAATATGCTTCATGCAGTCAGCTTTGAGAAGAAAGGCAGGGTTACCTGAAATGGCGTAGTTTTCATTTGCTCCCTTAAGATGGGGTGGTTTGCATGAATATAGTCCCTGTTCATGGAAGGGCCAAGGCCCAGTTGGAGCCGGGCAAGCTCTACAGTGCACTTTGCTGCTGTAACTGGTATCCCCTTCCTGATTGCAATTTAAGAAAGAGGAGTAATTGCAAAGCTGGAAAACAACTGACAAAGCCTAAATGGGCCTAATTCTCCTATAAGCATCAGCATAAACCCCATCAATGCTACTGGCATTATATATTCGCTGAGAGTGGAAAATTTGCCATAAGGGAGGGGTTGTAGACTTCAGTCATAAGAATCATGTCATAGCAAGTGAAATGAAGGACATCATTTTCAGTGTTTAAAGCAACTGGCCTGAAATCAATATGGATTTATGCCTGGTCTCCTTTGACTGTACCCACCAGAGCCTTTCTTGTCCAAACTCTTCCAAGCAAAGATTTATCTTCATTTAATGCATTTTGTATATTGTACCTGCTGAAAGTAACAACTACTTTACTGTCTTTACTTCAAAACTGGCTGACCAGAATAGTAGCTTCACCAAACAGCCTTGTAAGACTTTGTTTTACAGAAAGTAATGTGGAGGAAAGGAACCATGTTAATGAAACCAGTCAGCAGCGAAAGAGCTCTGCTCCTGGATCAGAGAAGCAGTTTGTGTTTGTGAAAGCCACGGCTACTGCTTTGAGGATCCTTTTTGGAACAGCTTAGGATAGAAATTATTCAACCAGGTGCCGAGTGGAGCTCTTTTGCTGGTTGAAAAGTTTCACAAAGAACAGAATCTCCAACAAATCAGCTGCTACTCTGATGAATGCCAAGATGCGCAGCTGGCTTAGGAACAAATCCCATTCTTTGTGAAAGGAGCTATTCGTCATTCTTATCAGCATTATTCATCATCACTGCATCACAATCATTAGCTAATGGAGAACATGAAAATTCAAAAAAAATGTTGACTGGCTCTTCTTTTGAACCCTTTAGAATATGACCAATTACCATATGCTCCCAATAAAGAGCCCTCTATCCCATGCTAGGGGATGTATTTCTAATTCACTCAAAGCAGTGATAGCCAGATATCTCATCCAGCTGTTAGGGTCACACCAGAGTTTTGTCCATAAAAGGGCGATGCAAACAGATCTCCACCACCACATTTGGATAATGTCAAAACCTGCAGTTTAGACACGGGAGTTGCTTCAAGTTTGCTAAAGTAGGTTTTTGTGATAAATAAAGCAAGAAGTGGACAGCAGGGTGCTTTGTTTTTTAAATAAACTGGGTACGCAAGTGATAAGGATAGTGACAGAACATAGGTTAAAGTTTTAGACATAGTACTTTAAATGTGTTGTTAGCAGATGTGATTGATTAAAAATGTAACTTTAAAAAAAATGTAGTTTTCCCTACATAGGTTGGAAAGGTTTGCATTTCACTCTTCCGAGATGATGAAAAGAGAGTAGTAGCCCCTGCTGCAATTGGATTTCTGTATTTTAGAAACTTGAAGAAGAGACAACAGGAGAACATTTGAGTCAAAGTCAAACTTAATTAAAAAATAAAAAATTAATGACATATTTCTACTGAGCTTTGAAAAACCTAAATTTAATGTCCAGATCTGGTCAGTCAATTCCATTTTCAGGTAGCCTTTACAGTGTCTCTTGATAAAAAAAAAAATTAACATGGAAAATTGACAAATTTAATATAAAATTCTGTTTCCTTTGTTGTACAGAATGTGGCATTGTGGTGCCCACTCATTTTCTCTCAGTGGCTGGCGGGCTTTATCATCAGTGTCTCAAATTACTCAGTGCAACAAATGCTGAATCATCATCAGGAACATTTAAAAGGAAAAAAAAACCTCTCTTGTTAAAGACTGGGCTAGGAGGGCTGCTGTAACATAAGAACTTGGAACAGACTTTCATTTACTTTCCTCTACCTCCTTTTGTTCAGACCTGGCCCCTAAAAGTAGAACTATACCAGAAAGGAGATGAAACTGCTTCTGAGTTTTCCACTTACTCGCATTAGAAAACTGATCTGGCAGGAATCATATAGCAAACTTCACTTTCACTTATTTTGTCTTTGCTGTGACTGATCAGTCCCTGGGGAAATATTCATTTATATTAGTATACAGCAATGTTTCCTGATGCTGTAGGAGATGTCTGCATATGCAATAAAGATGTGACAGGGTGACCTATTGCCCTGAAATGTAAGACCACACATGGGGATAGGAGGGAAGGAAGACAAATATGAGTGTCCAGAAGCCAAGGACTTAACCAAAAAAGGAACATATCAGGGCCTGCAAACAGCTGGTAGTATCATGAGCAAAAGAACTGACACCCCCCACCCCCATGGGAAAGCACTTTCCTCACAGTGTACCTGGAATAACTCAAGAAAGGCCCCTCCCTGCAGCAAATTCTTTCTAGGAACAAGAGGACGATTCTTCGCTTACATCCTCTGCCTGCAAGCAACAGAGACTAGAGTGAGAACACAACAGAATATTTTACTAATGAAAACAGAGGTAAAGCAAGTGCAGATTTTGTTGCTCATGTCCCTGCCGAGCTGGGGGACAGTCAATTCTTGGAGAAGTTTGAGCTGAACTTTTTAAAATTTCCCTTCCATCCCAGACTCCCAAATTCTCCTGTTACATGGTTAAGTCATCCCATCATGCCTAGCAGAAATCTCATTACAATCAGATGCCACAGCATGAAACATACTGGGATATTAGCAAGGGAGGAAGTAAGCAAAAACCTTCCAGGTCAGGTTTTTCCTTTTGCTCAGAATAGAGCTTAAAAATTCACCAGAGACGTTCAATAGGCTTTTCTTTATTGAACGATTAACTGCTGGAGTAGTTCAGTTAGTTATGCATTAAAATGCTACATTTCCCACCTTTCAGTACAGAAATCTAATGCATCCTATTAGCAGAGAAGTGAAGCCATAACCCCTGACTATAGATTACCATCAGCTGAAAATCTCAAGCTGCCACATGGTTGTAGTAACTAAGGAAATTTACTCTTCCAAAGACACATCTAAATCAAATAAGATCTACTTCCCACTGCATCTCCAAAGCAAAGAGAATTAACATGTGTCAATGCTGACATTCAGAGTTCTGCATGTGAAAAGATACATTTTCATCTTACATTCTTATACTGTTTCAGTTCAGCCTGCTAGTGAAGAGTAACTATTACACCCTAAGAATACGACATCTGAATATACTGTTGCTCTATTTTATTTTCTATTATATCTGGTTCAAGGTAAGCTTGCATATCATAGCACAGGCCATACTGAGTTTACAAGTGCCTGAAGTTAAAGGCACCTTACGTGGGGGAGTTATTTTCTCTTCTCCCTCCAGGGTTCCTCCTTTTCCACTCTCCCCACAAATTGCTGAATATCTGTGGCAAGAAGTTCCGGTTCTTCAAAGGCTGCGAAGTGGCCACCTCGCGGCATGAAACTGAAGGAGATGATATTGATGTACTTCTGCTGCGCCCAGGACCGAGGAGTGTGCAGGACTTCATTGGGGAAGGAAGCAACACCTGTAGGCACTCGCACAGGGAGCCTGCAAGGGGATAGAGAGAAGAGAAAATAACTTTGTCCTTCTAGAACACCTTTCAATAGCGAATCAAAGTGTTTTACAAACAGGTTAGCAAGACTCAGAACCCTGCTGAAATAGGAATTATATTCCCCTTCTACAGATGGAGAAACTAAGACAGAAGTTAAGTGGTGACAGGGTTGTGACAGAGCTAAGAATATAATCCAACTGACTCCCAGGTCCTGGCTCTAACCACTAGACACCATCACCTCCAATTCCTGAAAAGACTTTAAAAGGTCATGGCTACAAATTTTATGTAAATATAGGACTTCATACTATTTGTGAAGTACCCTCAGAAGGGGCACAGATCTTAACATTAATTGCGTTGAGTAACAAGGGGGAAGGAATGCAAGCCACAATAGGGAAAGAAGAGGTTAAAGAATATTTAGAGAAGAAAGATGTATTCAAGTCAGCAGGACCTGATGAAATAGCTGGCAAGATACTTCAGAAACTAGCTAAAGCAATCGCTGAACTGTTAGCAATTACACTGGTCTACAATTTTTGAGAAGTCGTCTGCTTCAGAGATAAAATGTGCTATTTATTATGTATTTTGATGTGCTGAATTCAAATATGACAATTAAAACAACTGATTGGCTACTGTTTCTAAGATATTTAAGTTTTTACATTTTATGTCTATGTATATTGTGTAGATAGTAGAGTTTTAATCATAAATTGTAAACCTAGGTCTTTTCATGTGTTTATGGTTGCTTTACATGATAATATTTCACCTGTCCTGTTTATGTAACACTTTTAAAATCAGCAAAAGGGTTATATAAATTAAATTTTATTATGAAACAAAAGGCAAAAAACTATTATGTACATAGTTTAGTCCTATTCAGTGTCTACTCGGCGCTTCTTGGCTTGTCTCTTGTATTCATTAAATGGAGCATCTCTTGTCACTGTCCAGCAATAGTCTGCAAGCATAGATGGGCTCCATTTGCCCTGATAGCGTTTCTCCATAGTTGCAATGTCCTGGTGAAATCGTTCGCCATGCTTGTCGCTCACTGCTTTGCAGTTCGGTGGAAAAAAATCTACATGAGAGAGCAAAAAATGTATCTTTAGTGACATGTTGCAACCAAGGCTTTTGTATGCCTTGAGGGGGTTTTCCACCAACAACCTGTAGTTGTCTGCCTTGTTGTTTCCGAGAAAATTTATTGCCACTAACTGGAAGGCTTTCCATGCCGTCTTTTCCTTGCCACGCAGTGCATCGTCAAATGCATCATCTCGAAGAAGTTCACGAATCTGAGGACCAACAAAGACACCTTCCTTTATCTTAGCTTCACTTAACCTTGGAAATTTTCCACAGAGGTACTTGAAAGCTGCTTGTGTTTTGTCAATGGCCTTGACAAAGTTCTTCTTCAGACCCAGCTTGATGTGTAAAGGTGGTAACAAAATCTTCCTTGATTCAACAAGTGGTGGATGCTGAATACTTTTCCTCCCAGGCTCCAATGACTGTCGGAGTGGCCAATCTTTCCTGATGTAGTGGGAATCTCTTGCACGACTATCCCATTCGCAGAGAAAAGTGCAGTACTTTTTGTATCCAGTCTGCAGACCAAGCAAGAGAGCAACAACCTTCAAATCGCCACAAAGCTGCCACAGATGTTGGTCATAGTTTATGCACCTCAAAAGTTGCTTCATGTTGTCATAGGTTTCCTTCATATGGACTGCATGACCAACTGGAATTGATGGCAAAACATTGCCATTATGCAGTAAAACAGCTTTAAGACTAGTCTTCGATGAATCAATGAACAGTCTCCACTCATCTGGATCGTGAACGATGTTGAGGGCTGCCATCCCACCATCGATGTTGTTGCAGGCTACAAGATCACCTTCCATGAAGAAGAATGGGACAAGATCCTTTTGACGGTCACGGAACATGGAAACCCCAACATCACCTGCCAGGAGATTCCACTGCTGTAGTCTGGAGCCCAACAGCTCTGCCTTACTCTTGGGTAGTTCCAAATCCCTGACAAGTTCATTCAGTTCACCTTGTGTTATGAGATGTGGTTCAGAGGAGGAGGATGGGAGAAAATGCGGGTCCTGTGACATTGCTGGTTCAGAACCAGAAGTTTCATCCTCTTCCTCTTCTGACTCAAGTGAGAATGATTCTGGTGCATCAGGAACCGGCAGTCCTTCTCCGTGGGGTACTGGACATATAGCTGATGGAATGTTTGGATAATGCACAGTCCACTTTTTCTTCTTTGACACACCTTTCCCAAGTGGAGGCACCATGCAGAAGTAACAATTGCTGTTACGATCTGTTGGCTCTCTCCAAATCATTGGCATTGCAAAAGGCATAGATTTCCTTTTCCTGTTCAACCACTGGCAAAGACTTGTTGCACAAGTGTTGCAGCATATGTGTGGGGCCTACCTCTTGTCCTGATCTCCAATTTTGCAGCCAAAATAAAGGTGATAGGCTTTCTTAACCATAGTGGTTATACTGCGCTTTTGTGATGCAAAAGTCACTCAACTTCTGCTATGTTCTTGGTGATCTGCACTGTTCACACAAGTCCGAGGCATCTCCGCTCACTTTGGCTAAACAGAAATGTGTCCCTTTGCAAAATCAAACACTGACAAATAAGAGAGCACGACACTGTATGATTTCTAGAGCTGATATAGGGCAATTTGATGTAAGAGTGATGTAAGCTTCGTTAGGATTGCATCCTCCATGACTTCTAGGAATAACATGATGCAATTCATATCATGTATGATGCAATACCAGCTTCAGATTGCATCATTCATTATTTTGCCTAAAAAGCAAGTACTGTCCAAACTCAGTCATAGATTTATTCATAGATCCAGTCAAAGATGTATTTTAGTCATTTTTGGTTTAAAGTGAGAGCCCTTCCCTTTATAACTCACTTATCCTCCGCCATTCCCAAGTCAAGGGTCGTATATACTAACCCAATAGCATATCTTGAAAACTAGAGCCAATCAACAATTTTAAGCATCATTTTCGTTCTCAGTGACCCAGAATTAGTAAAGTTTGACTACATTTATTTCAGAAGCATTTTGGCTGTAGAGCAGTGTTATCTACAACAACTCCTGGATGACAGGGGAGGTCCCAGAGGACTGGAGAAGGGCAAACATAGAACCTGTCTTTAAAAAGGGGAACAAAGAGCACCCAAGGAATTACAGACCAGACAGCCCTACTTCAATAACTAGAAAGATACTGGTACAATTATTAAATAATCAACTGGTTAGCATCAGAGGATAATAGTCTTATAAGGAATAGCCAGCATGGATTTGTCAAGAACAAATCATGCCAAAGCAACCTAACTTCCTGCTTTGACAGTGTTACTGGCCAAGTGGAAGGGGAGGAGCAATCGACCTGTGATGTATCTTATTTTAGTAAGACTTTCAACACAGTCCTATGAGACATTCTCATAAGCAAACTAGGGAAACATAGTCTAGCTGATATTACTATAAGATGGGTGCATAACTGGCTGAAAGACTATACTCAAAGAGTAGTTATCAATGTTTTACTGTCAAACTGGGGAGAGCATATCTAGTGGGGTACTGCAGGGGTTTGTCCTGGGTCTGGTACTATGCAATGTTTTCATTAATAACTTGGATAATAGAGTGTAGAGTATGCTTATAAAATCTGTGGCTGACACCAAGCTGGGATAACTGTAAAGTATTACACTTCGGAAGGAAAAATCAAATGCACAACTACAACATGGGGAATAACTGGCTAAGTGGTAGTACTACTGGAGAGGATCTGGGATTATAGTGGATCACATATTGAATATGAATCAACATGATGCAGGTGCAAAAAGGGCTAATGTGCTGGGGTGTATTAACAGGAGTGTCGTATATAAGATGCGGAAGGTAACTGTACTGTCCCCTATTCTGGGCACCACACTTTAGGACAGATGTGGATAAATGGGAGAGGGTCCTGAGGAGAGCAAATAAAAGGTTTAGGAAAAACCTGGCCTATAAGGAAAGTTGTTTGACCCAACTGGGCATGTTTAGTCTTGAGAAGAGAAGACTGAGGGAGGACCAAATAACAGTCTTCAAATATGTTAAGGGCTGTTATTAATCAATTGTTCTCCATTTCCATTTGAAGGTAGGACAAGAAGTAAGGGGCAATTTAGGTTAAATATTAGGAAATACTTTCTAACTATAAGGTTAGCTAAACTCCAGAACGGGCTTCTAAGGGAGGTTGTGGAATCCCCATCATCGGAGGTTTTTAAGAACAGATTGGACAAATACCTGTCAGGGATGGTCTAGGTTTACTTGGCCCTACCTCAGCACAGGAGGTTGGATTATATGATTAGATGAGGTTCCTCTGAGCTTCCTTCCAGAGGAGGGGGGTGGGAGCAAAGTAACCACTGAATGGAAGTCTGATCAAACTATACCAAGGATCATGTGTTTGACAGGAATTCAAAGGACTGCAACAAAACTGTTGATGGAACTGGACGGGTTATTTATACAGGAAGGAAGATTAGAACTAAATATGGGGAACTTGCCAAGACAACTGAAGGGTGGGAAATGTATTAAGAGTCTGTGTATTTGAAGGGTGTAAACAGCAGTGATGGAAAGGAATCGTTTAGAATGCGCCACGGAGCTTTCGGTAGGGATGATGGGATGAAGTTGAACAAAGGTAAATTTAGGCTGGATATCAGGAAATATTTCATAGCACTGAGGTTGCTCAGCCTGTGGAATAGTCTCCCGTGGGTGAAACTCTCCCATCTATGGCCATTTAAAACTGGACTGCGCAAAATACACAAGAATATACTGTGGGGAACAATTCTGCAGTGGCAGGTGGAATGGAAGCAAACAGTTATGACCTCAAGGGTCCAGTTTCTAGGATCTTATTGCATTTGTTGTAAACAAGGATAAAATTCTCACAAGGGTGTAAGGGCCAGATTTTCAAAGTATTTAAGGTGCTAAAGATGCAAACGGCGCCTACTGCGATTTTCAGACGTTCCTAAGCCCTATAGTCATCTAATTCCCACTTATTTTGATCGGGCTCAGGCATTTTTGTAAATCCCACTATTAACCTATTTGCATCTTTAGGTGCCCAAATATCTTTGCAAATTTGGCCCTAAGTCCCATTTTCAACAGTAACTTAAAGAGGCTTTTTTTCTAAGGCCAGGTCTACACTGCGAAGATGGTGTCGCCAGGAGGGCTTTGGCTTCCTAGACCACGGGATGCTATTCGAGGAAGGACTGCTAGGCAGAGATGGCGTTCACCTTTCGAGGAGAGGGAAGACCCTATTCGGGCACAGACTGGCTAACCTAGTGAGGAGGGCTTTAAACTAGGTTCAACGGGGACAGGTGAGCAAAGCCCACAGGTAAGTGGGGAACATGGAGACCGGGGAGATGGGTCGGAAACGAGAGGAAGTGTGGGCTATATTGGCAGAGAGAAAGGAGAGTCAGGACAAAACTGGGAGGGAAGATCAAACCAGTATCTTAGATGCCTATATACAAATGCGAGAAGTATGGGGAATAAGCAGGAAGAACTGGAAGTGCTAATAAATAAATACAACTATGACCTTGTTGGCATCACTGAAACTTGGTGGGATAATACACACGATTGGAATGTTGGTGTGGATGGGTACAGCTTGCTCAGGAAGAATAGACAGGGGAAAAAGGGAGGAGGTGTTGCCTTATATATTAAAAATGTACACACTTGGACTGAGGTAGAGATGGACATAGGAGACGGAAGTGTTGAGAGTCTCTGGGTTAGGCTAAAAGGGGCAAAAAACAAGGGAGATGTCATGCTAGGAGTCTACTACAGGCCACCTAACCAGGTGGAAGAGGTGGATGAGGCTTTTTTCAAGCAACTAACAAAATCATCCAAAGCCCAAGATTTGGTGGTGATGGGGGACTTCAACTATCCAGATATATGTTGGGAAAATAACACAGCGGGGCACAGACTATCCAACAAATTCTTGGACTGCATTGGAGACAACTTTTTATTTCAGAAGGTTGAAAAAGCTACTGGGGGGGAAGCTGTTCTAGATTTGATTTTAACAAATAGGGAGGAACTCATTGAGAATGTGAAAGTAGAAGGCAGCCTGGGTGAAAGTGATCATGAAATCATAGAGTTTGCAATTCTAAGGAAGGGTAGAAGGGAGAACAGCAAAATAGAGACAATGGATTTCAGGAAGGCAGATTTTGGGAAGCTCAGAGAGCTGATAGGTAAGGTCCCATGGGAATCAAGACTGAGGGGAAAAACAACTGAGGAGTGTTGGCAGTTTTTCAAAGGGACACTATTAAGGGCCCAAAAGCAAGCTATTCCGCTGGTTAGGAAAGATAGAAAATGTGGCAAAAGACCACCTTGGCTTAACCACGAGATCTTGCACGATCTAAAAAATAAAAAGGAGTCATATAAAAAATGGAAACTAGGACAGATATCAAAGGATGAATATAGGCAAACAACACAGGAATGCAGGGGCAAGATTAGAAAGGCAAAGGCACAAAATGAGCTCAAACTAGCTACGGGAATAAAAGGAAACAAGAAGACTTTTTATCAATACATTAGAAGCAAGAGGAAGACCAAAGACAGGGTAGGTCCACTGCTTAGTGAAGAGGGAGAAACAGTAACAGGAAACTTGGAAATGGCAGAGATGCTTAATGACTTCTTTGTTTCGGTCTTCACCGAGAAGTCTGAAGGAATGCCTAACATAGTGAATACTAATAGGAAGGGAGTAGGTTTAGCGGATAAAATAAAAAAAGAACAAGTTAAAAATCACTTAGAAAAGTTAGATGCTTGCAAGTCACCCGGGCCTGATGAAATGCATCCTAGAATACTCAAGGAGCTAATAGAGGAGGTATCTGAGCCTCTAGCTATTATCTTTGGAAAGTCATGGGAGACGGGAGAGATTCCAGAAGACTGGAAAAGGACAAATATAGTGCCCATCTATAAAAAGGGAAATAAAAACAACCCAGGAAACTACAGACCAGTTAATTTAACTTCTGTGCCAGGGAAGATAATGGAGCAAGTAATTAAGGAAATCATCTGCAAACACTTGGAAGGTGGTAAGGTGATAGGGAACAGCCAGCATGGATTTGTGAAGAACAAATCATGTCAAACCAATCTGATAGCTTTCTTTGATAGGATAACGAGCCTTGTGGATAAGGGTGAAGGGGTGGATGTGGTATACCTAGACTTTAGTAAGGCATTTGATACGGTCTCGCATGATATTCTTATCGATAAACTAGGCAAATACAATTTAGATGGGGCTACTATAAGGTGGGTGCATAACTGGCTGGATAACCGTACTCAGAGAGTTGTTATTAATGGTTCCCAATCCTGCTGGAAAGGCGTAACGAGTGGGGTACCGCAGGGGTCTGTTTTGGGACCGGCTCTGTTCAATATCTTCATCAACGACTTAGATATTGGCATAGAAAGTACGCTTATTAAGTTTGCGGATGATACCAAACTGGGAGGGATTGCAACTACTTTGGAGGACAGGGTCATAATTCAAAATGATCTGGACAAATTGGAGAAATGGTCTGAGTTAAACAGGATGAAGTTTAACAAAGACAAATGCAAAGTGCTCCACTTAGGAAGGAAAAATCAATTTCACACATACAGAATGGGAAAAGACTGTCTAGGAATGAGTACGGCAGAAAGGGATCTAGGGGTTATAGTGGACCACAAGCTAAATATGAGTCAACAGTGTGATGCTGTTGCAAAAAAAGCAAACATGATTCTGGGATGTATTAACAGGTGTGTTGTGAGCAAGACACGAGAAGTCATTCTTCTGCTCTACTCTGCTCTGGTTAGGCCTCAGCTGGAGTATTGTGTCCAGTTCTGGGCGCCGCATTTTAAAAAAGATGTGGAGAAATTGGAAAGGGTCCAAAGAAGAGCAACAAGAATGATTAAAGGTCTTGAGAACATGACCTATGAAGGAAGGCTGAAAGAATTGGGTTTGTTTAGTTTGGAAAAGAGAAGACTGAGAGGGGACATGATAGCAGTTTTCAGGTATCTAAAAGGGTGTCATAAGGAGGAGGGAGAGAACTTGTTCACCTTAGCCTCCAAGGATAGAACCAGAAACAATGGGTTTAAACTGCAGCAAGGGAGGTCTAGGTTGGACATTAGGAAAAAGTTCCTAACTGTCAGGGTGGTTAAACACTGGAACAAATTGCCTAGGGAGGTTGTGGAATCTCCGTCTCTGGAGATATTTAAGAGTAGGTTAGATAAATGTCTATCAGGGATGGTCTAGACAGTATTTGGTCCTGCCATGCGGGCAGGGGACTGGACTCGATGACCTCTCGAGGTCCCTTCCAGTCCTATAATCTATGAATCTATGAATAAAAAGTTAGGTCGACCCAGCAATGTTGCTCAGGGGTGTGAAAACTCCACATCCCTGAGCAATATAGTTAAGCCAACCTAACACCTGGTGTTGACAGCGCTAGACCAACAGAATAATTCTCTCCTTGACCTAGCTACTGCCTGTCGGTGAAGTGGATTAACTTCAGCAATGGGAATCCTCCTCCTATCGCTGGAGTGAGCATCTACACTGAAGCGCTACCATGGCACAGGTGCAGCATTTCTACTGAAGATGTAGCCAAAGGTACAAAAGTCAGTTAGGCACCTAACCCCCATTGAAAATCAATGGGAATCAGATCCCTAAGTCCCACTGGGGTCTTTGAAACTCTTCCCCTTTAGCACTTAAGAGCCTAGGTACCACTGACTTTCAATGAGACAAAGGCTTCTACAAGCTTAAGTCACTTTTGAAAGTGGGACTTAAGCCCTTTTGAAAACTTCACCCCAAATCAAGATAAGCAGGATAACAAAACCAGATGACCAAAGGTTTAAGCTATGTAAGTGAATGCTGACTACAAGATTCAGTCAAGATGGCAAGTACAGTTTAATTCATTAGCTAAAGTAGGGTCTCAAATGGTTTGCGCACACATTCTCACTCTCTCTCTCGCTTGACTAAGGTGCAAACATGATAATTCTCACCAGAAGTTTAACAGTAGAGTTGCTGTAGTGAAGTCTCTTATTTCTGAGTGATATACTGCAGCACATTTGGAAAATACAGCAGAAGTAAATAAGTAGGCTTGTCCAATCAATGAACAAAATACATATTGTGATGCAGCTTCTCCCCCCACAATACTCACTAACACACACTGTGCCACTAGCATGCATGTGAGTGCAAGCCTCTTACTTCTCATGTTTCTGCGTACCAATCCCCTTCCCGATATTCTCCTTGTAGAAACGCATTGCAGAAACCATGCAGCCTGGCACCCAATAGAGCATGATGTTAGTGAGAAGGTCATCCAGAGAGTACTTCCTGAAAAGGTCAGCATAGAAATGGCCTCATGAGAGTTGAATGTAGTTTAGTTTATGGTAGAAGAATCATTTCAAATCTTTTTGGCTATTTACTTTGGTTAAATTATAAAAATTAAAGCAAAAATGGCTAATGAAAAATAGTATTAGCCCCCTAATTCAGAAGGGACTTGACACACTTCCTCACCCCAACCCTCCATTCCTACTAGCCAAGTATTTCAGAGCTACCCCAACTATTTTAGCATTTCCCATTCCTGCTAGCCCAAACATTTTAGCACTCTCCCTTCCTGCTAGCCTGAGTATTTAGTGCTCATATAGACATGTAAATCCTAACACTTTAACATCCTTACAAGGGAGACAGACTCCAAAAAATATCCCAGCTCCAATAACGCTGTCAAAAGAGGCCATGACCTAGCACCACCTATATCATCCCTTCAGTGAACAGGGAGACCAGAAGAGCATGCTGGGTAGCTTGTGCCATTTATTTTCATAAACACTGAACACTAACATATGTTTTCAATAAAAGACTAAGTTAAAAAAACGACAGAAACTTGGCCAATCTTTGCTACGAATATAGGTTTCATACCCCACAGGAAACCCGTCACAGGGGAGACATTATATTCAAATCATTTTCATTGGTCTTTTTCTAATGTGCACTCTGGCTCAGCTTCAGCCAGATAGTTCAGCAAATTTTAGGGCTTTAGAATCTCACCCCAAGCCAAGACTGACCCATTGGTAGCAAACTGTAAGTATACATTTTTATGACAATGGTTAACTTAAAGTAAATAAATCTGAGAAGAGACAAAGATTTGCATTAGATTGAATCAGAAATGATATTTTGTGAGCAAAAAATCTTTGGTATAAAACAGATTTCTCCTCCCTCCACCTTCCCTGACATTTTCTCTGCTGTTTTTTAAATGTAATATTAGTACTAGTGAGAGGTGTCAGAATGACAACCCTAGAAACGAAAGTCCTCTGCTTATCCATAAAACAGACACCCGCATAGGCAGTGGCAGGGCAAGTTTCTTCCATACACTACCAGTGTACCTCTACCATGGCCTGGAGGGATCACAGATAGGTGTGAGGGTGTAGTTCAGTCTTCAAGGCCCATTCACTTTTGGCCTCTTTTCTATGATTGCCAACACAAGTGTAATTTTGTGCTATTGTGGCCATACAGTTTCTTTGCAGGATGGCAGGTATTCCAAATTACCCCAAACAAAGCTTTATTTGAGACTAATGTGATCTAAACATAAGTCTGGGCTGAGTGGCCTCCTCTAGAATAAGGAAAGAGGACAATAGTGAGTCAGAGGAAGAGGTTGTTCCCACCTTTCTAGACCTCCATCCTCTAGTTTCTGGAATTCAGGATCAGTCCATGTAGAAAACTTCTCCAAGATGTATGCAGCCAGCCCTACCGGAGAGTCATTCAGGCCACAGCCTGAAACGGAGGAGAAAAATTAAAAATAAGTCTGGCATACCTGCTATTAATCTCAAACTACATTAGAAGCTCCCCATTATAGTACAGAACAGTTACAGCTGTTGGAACAGCTTTGTGAGGGTGTGGGGGTTTTTTTAAGCTATCATAAAGAGAACAAGTCAGAACCTATTATTGTCTAATCATTAAATATGGTAATAGACTCAGCATTACTCGGATACCGTATGTATTTAAAATTAAATGTAAGAGTCGTATTTCTAATGGCTTTTTCTGCAAGCTAATAAGATTAAGCTTTATGTGCCAAGTAAGATTTGCCTCCGTTATTAAGTGGAAGCTACTGTCAAATACTAAGAGTATTACTGGGACAAATTCTGCTTGCCTTAAGAGCTACTTGTATGAAGAGAAGACAAGCAGGATTTAGCACATTGTATCAAACAGAAGAAACTCTTTTTAGGGAATACTGTCGTGTTCTATATTACAAATACCCATTGCTTTAGAGTTTGCTTTTCGCCATTTCTGCTCTTTATTTTTTGCACAAAGCTTGGACAGTGAACTTACACCTGCTTCTAGGTTTTTCTCCCAAGTCAGAATATGTTAACACTGGGTGCCATAAGGGTTTCTCCTAGGTTTCTGTGATATAGGGATCCTTACATTTCACAGCTTCACACATGCCCAATTCTGGCTTCCAAAGGATGATACTGAAATGAGGAACGAGCATCTTTAAAATCCCAAACACGCTCACAGGGTGCATTTAAGGTTCATGGATGAAATTATGTTAGCGACAACTTCTATTTAAACATGAATAATGCTAGCAAAGTTTTAACCATCTGGTGGCTGAGACTTAAAAAGCAAGCTACCAAATGTTGTCATAACAGTATTTGGCCTGAACATCATACTTTCCAATTTCACTGTACAGGCATGCAGTGATCCTTGTAACACCATAGTGAGATGGGCGGAGTAGATAAGTGTCTCCATTTTCCAAATGAGAAAAACTGAGACATTGTCTCCACTAGAGACATCTGCTGGAATAAAGGACCATTGTTCTCTGATGCTCACTTGAAATGCAACTTCCATGCACATCCCAAAGTGCTTCAGTCAACTGCAGTGAACCAACCATCAGTGCACGTTTCCCCAAGAATTTGTAGGCATAAACACTAATCCATGCAGGTTCATTTAATTAACTGCCAATGTGGATAAAATACAATGGCACAAATGGTGCACTGTCAACGGACAGTCAGATGACAGCTTACTCAGCTCGCAAACCTCCATAGTTCACTGCCTGAGAATCCCTGCTTTGCCACTGTCATGCCCTCCCAGCAGCATACTCTCTTCATCAGACATCCCACCGAGCACTGGTTTCCCCACTTGACCATGCCCCATCCAGCACACACGTTATCCTTCCCCCCCCGGGAATGCTCCCTACCACAACTCCACAGGTGCCCAGATGGCAATCTAGCCTCTGCCATGCCCCTCTTCTCCCCCCCCTCCATATTCCACTACCCCCACAATTTCAGTAATGCCCCTGGCTCCAGCTCTGCGACTCCTGAGACATCAAATTACCAATGATTCACAGCCTGAAAGTTCCACTCTGACAAATCATAGATGATTTGTAAGAGCAAGACTCTCAGCCAGCAAAGCCCACAGCAGGAGGAGCAGAGTTGCCAACTGCAGTCACCTGTCAGTCCATCAGCTATCCTTAACCATAATTTAATTAGTGACTTAAGTATAGCTAAGGTATAGTTGCAAATGATTGTTGTATTATGAGAAATTTATGCATAGATCACTGTTTTTTCTGTAAATATATTTTAAAAAAATAATTAAATTTAAATTAAAAAGTTAATTGGACAAAATAATTTAATTAGTGACTAGTAACTTTCTAAAAAAAAAAATCTCTGAAAGTCAGCCAGAACTTTTTCCAGGCACCATGGACTCTTAGTCTGAGGTAACCATTTTGATTGTATACTGCAGCATTCTTAAAAAGCAGCTATTATTATTCAATATAATTTCTGTGGCTACATTTAAAAAAAAAGCATTACAGCACAATTTTTTTAGCACAGCGATATTTCACTCAATTTCATGGAATTTAACTGAATATAGCTAAGGAAACTAAGTGTCTCATTCCACCTTCTAGAGTAAGTTGTCCCCTTCAGTTACAAAAGGTGCTTTTAAATGGAAGCACTTAGAGTGGGATTCACAAGGGAGTCTTAAGCATCTAACTGCCACTTCAGGCACCTAAGTCCAACATTTAGTCCACTGGCATCCACAAAACCTCTGTTCTGCTCCTGCCCAACCCTGTAGGCTACCAATTTTCCACCACTAAGGTCACCAAAGAGCCTAAATTTCAGCATGTGCTCAGCTGCCTAAGTCCTGAAAGTGCCCAGCAACTCAGCACTTAACTCATGCCTAAACCCAAGCAGGATTCACAAACTAAACATTCCCCACTTACCTTGTCTTTGGGGCCTGATCTTGTAGATGTGATTTGAGCACATTTTTAATCCACACAAAAGCTACAAGAGGAGGAGGAGACGCTGCCTCCCGCCCCCATATAACATTTAGCCCAGTGGTTAGAGCACTCAGTCAGGATGTCGGAGGCCTAGATTCATCTGCCTGATATGGAATAAGGACTTGGGTTCCTCATCTCCAAAGAGAATGCCCTAACTACTGGGCTGGCGGGGGAGGGGGTATTCTGGGCAGGTCTCTCAATCTCTCCTGTTGAGCGCTGTACCACTGTGTGTGAGCACTGCAGCTCTTGTCTCCCACTTTTAATCCTGGACAGTTACCAAACTGGCCTAGCGATCTGAATGAATTAGATAGTCTATGAGGAATAACACATTGGTGTAATAATAAATGTGGCCGTTTTCAGTATCAAGTGTAGCATCAGTTTAATATCTGATGCATTCTCTGTTGAGCGACTACACTCATCAGGAATGTGGTAGTAGGAATGGACTTTGGAACCCCATAACATCATAATAGAAGTGGTTAAGTCTTAATGGATATGTACAAATACATTAGTTATATAAACTGAAAAACATGCCAACAGCATTTACAGAGGGTCAGGCACACAACTGCATGCCCAACTTTTACTCGCAAGTTGCTTATTTGTGCATTCAAAGGGCCAGTTAGCTGCACAGCTGGCCACATGTGCACCTAAATACTTGATATGCATGCACAACCCTGCTATCTGCATGCACAGAATAGGTGCATACCTTTTGAAAACACAAACCTCCAGTATTTCTCCCCCCGCCCCCGCAAACACTGATTTTCTGCAGATTTTCTCAAATGTACTCTGTATTTAAGAAAACAAAAACGGAATAGCTCCAAGTGTAGTTTTCCCTGTGATCACAGGATGAGTGCACAGTGTTGTGGAGCAGAGCCCTGCGCGGGACTATCCTTTTAATCCCAGTCCTGTCCCACCCTGCACTACCCACTCCCACCTGTTCCCGTATTGTTTCTTATATTTTTATCCTGCTCCCACCCGCAAAAACCTTAGATCCCACAAATCCCGTGAGACAGATTCCCCCATGTTACTTAAAAAACAAAACAAAACACGGTTGGTTAAGATATTATATATATAAATGGAATTCAGACACAATTTTTACCACTAAAAGAATAAAACAAACCTTGCTTAAGCCATGTAAAAAAATACTTTAACTCCTGTTATAATAGACATCCAATCTCTTTCTGCCCCTCGCTTAAATTTAAGTATTAAAAGTTAAGTGTTTTCCTGCAAATTACTGCAATCTGTTTTTTTTTTGTCCACCCAATCCCACCTGCAATAAAGTATATTTTACCCACTCCCACTATTATGGAAGCGGGTCCTGCAGAACTGGTGGGATCCCAGTCCTGCTGCAGGGCTCTGCTGTGGAGTTTTACAGTAATAAGTCTTTTTACCAACAGTGTCAGGCTTTGTAGCCTGTATGTGAGCGTAGCCAGCCTCCATCAAGATCTTATAGAGTCCCTTTTTCAAGAAAGGAAACATCCGCCTGACATCTTCATCCTGGAAACCAAAGAGTCCTGGGAAATAACGTCCCAACAGAATGGACAGCAGCTGGGTAAATCTCATGCTCGTAACTGAAACCATATTTAAGTGAAGGCCTTTCACGTGTCTAAACACAATAAAAAATACAAATTAACAAAAATAGTATTTGGAAACTAAATTACAAGTATTTTTAATCTATAAATTTAATGCATTAGATGCATTTTATCTAGTTCCAATCATAGGGTTCTGTTGTAGCTCAAGGCACTGGCACCCCCATCCCCGACTTCTGGGTTCAAGCTGCAAGATGAGTACCCAGCTTGATCAGTTTCACAATTCAGTGGGACAATGTTTATTGCACAGTCCACTAGACTCAATTGCAGAGAGAAGGGTTCAAATGCACATGCTGGGTCCCTTGCTAGACCTGATTTGTGGCCATGCCAAAAGCACCACACAACTGGCCATCTCTATTTGAGAGAAGCCCAGGACCTGAGCAGAAAGGGTGATCCAGGTCAGGACTGTGTGCAGAGCAATCCAGAGGGGGAAATTACACACTGCCCAGGTAAAGGCAAATCAGGAGACCCTCACATGCATGAGCATTAAATGTACTATTTAAAGGATACTCACTTGGGAGCTATCTGGGCCAGGTTGGTACAGATCAGCCAGCCCCAGTCACCACCCTGAGCATAGAATTCATGGAATCCCAGCCTGAGCATCAATTTATAAAATATGCAGGCGGCACTCACAGAATTAAATCCTGTGAAAAGAAAAAGGCACCAAGTGTTATTGACTAACAGTTACCAACTACCACATGGTATAGACGGTATTATTTTAGTGGTGCTGTCAAAACCCTACAAAATGAACAGCAGCTTTCCCTTGCCTAGCTTTCTCCCCCCCACCCCACAGAGTTATCCACTGGGGCTCCCTTCACTTCATTAAGGCAAGGACTAGAGAGGCTCTTGGCCACTGAGCAGAAGCCGGGGGGGAGAGACCCCAACCCTTTTCCTAATTGTCAACCTTCCTCATGCACATGCTGTACCACAGGGTTGGTGGTCTCCCTGGAGACTATAACACTGCTCTAAACTAGCCCCTAGTGGGTATTCTTGAGCACTGCCACTGCAATGTATTCCCACAAGGAGGAGAAAACTTCAGGTTAGCCAGAGCTGGAAATTTCAAGCCTCAATGGTGATACAATGCTCCACTGCTATGCCTTGGGTCATTTACAGAATACACACACAGTGTGTCAGTCCATAAACTTGGTGCTAACATAAACCACACATACATTATCGGAGAAGCTGCCCAGCTTTCGAAGACCAAACAAACTTCCCTTTCCTCCTGCCTCCTCCCCAAGACCACTGGATGAATTAACACTGTGCACTCTATTTGATAAATGACAGCACACCCTGTTACAGAGCACAGCAGACAAGCTACTTCAACAGATAAGACTGGCCTTTCTGCCCTTATTCCCCTCCTCAGAGGCTTCATGGCCCTGACCTAACATGCAGTCATTTAACTCTGCTTTCCTCATCCAAGTGTTATTCTGATCTGACAGTTAACAGTGTTAATTCATTAAAAATAGTATCTTGTTTCCACATTTGTTTGAAGTGACATTAACAAATAATTTCTCAGTTGCATTATCCTTTAACTGCCTTAGATTTATGTTTCACCATTTATGCTGTTTTCTTACTTTTTGTTCTGAACTCAGCTTGACTAAAGATACTAGATGGAACAGTTACTACTAAAAAAACCCACCATTTATGGGGAGAGGTACTGTTTGTGTTTTTCATTTACTTCATGAGGTTTCTCTTCATATTAACTTTTCTAAACCCTATTTTGTTTTAAATAAATATCGATACATTGGCCCTAAAACTAAGTCATTTTAAAATCACACCGATTTCTCCACATCACATAAAAGTACCTTATATCTGTACAATAAATTATTTAACTTCATTATTAACATACACCTCTACCCCGATAGAAAGCGACCCGATATAATACGAATTTGGATATAATGAGGTAAAGCAGTGCTCCGGGGGGGCGGGGCTGCACACTTCAGCGGATCAAAGCAAGTTCGATATAACGTGGTTTCACCTATAACATGGTAAGATTTTTTGGCTCCCGAGGACAGCGTTATATTGAGATAGAGGTGTATTATCTCCTACTCTGCATAGAGCATCAAATTACTACAGAAGATGCATCAGCCACTAAAAGGATTACTTTACCACAAGGAGGCTATCTGCTGTATTGCTATAGTTTCTACTCCACTCACAATATACCTTTTTTGTGTGATGCTTCCGAGAAGCCATAGCCAGGGATTGATGGGCAAATGATCTCAAAAATATGTTCATCACTCAGACCGTGGCTAGCAGGGTCCGTCAAGAGAGGGATAATTTTGTAAAACTCATAGACTGAGCCAGGCCAACCATGAACCATTAATAATGGCTTTGCAGAGCGGCCCTCAGGCAAGCTAGGAGGCTTTACATGAACAAAATGGACATCAAGGCCTGTAAAAATAAATGAATGAATAAATAAATAAAATATCAAACACACACACACACACAAAAAGGCTTCTGAGACCAATCATACAGAACTGAGGGTTATGAATAAATCTGTTCATAAAGTATTTTTTATAATTATTATAAACAACACTCTGCACGGCTATGGATCCTTTTATCTAAGGATCTCAAAGTGCTTTACAAATGCCAATTAAGTCCCACAACAGCCAACTGAGGAAGGCAAATATGATTTCCAACAGATTAGCAAAATGAAGCACAGAAGTTAAGTAATTCATCAAAAGTCAGACAATGAGTCAGTGGCAGGAATGGAACCCAGGAGTCTGAATTTCTACACATTTGAACTTGTTTTTTATCCTGGTCTCCTGCCCATCTTAATAACCATTATTAATATGAAAACTATTCCTTCCAGTGCATTGCCCAGGATAGCCTCTCCTGGTCTTCTTCAAGTCTACCTTTCTACACTACGAAATTAGGTCCAATTTATAGAAGTTGATTTTTTAGAAATCGATTTTATACAGTCAATTGTGTGTGTCCCCACTTAAGACCATTAACTTGGCGGAGTGCATCCACAGTATCGAGGCTAGTGTCGACTTTCAGAGTGTGGCACTGTGGATAGCTATCCCACAGTTCCCGCACTCTCCACTGCCCATTGGAATTCTGGGTTGAGCTCCCAATGCCTGATGGGGCAAAAATTTTGTCGCGGGTGGTTCTGGGCACATGTCGTCAGCCCCTCCTCCTCCCCCCCCCCGGGGGGAAAGCAACAGCAGACAATCGTTTTGCGCCTTTTTTCCGGGGTCCCGTCCACTGGACCCGCTCAGCCTGCTACCTGCCTGGATGATAGGAACCCCAGGCAGGCAGTGGGCTGAGCGGGTCGGCCTGCTGCCGGTCTGAGGCTCCGTCCCCCGGCTCCTGCCAGCCAGGGTCCCGCTCAGCCGGCAGACCTCGGTGAGGTCGATCAGGGCTGCCTGGACAGACATGGCTATCCTCCTCTTAGAGCATCGAATGGGAGTGATTCCAGGTCATTCTCTTCTTTAAGTTTCGTCTCATGAAGATTCAGTCCTGCTTGGAATATCATACGAGCTGAGGCTTCTGCCTCAGGCTGCTCTCCCATCCGGCATTACCGTGCGGTCGCACCTACCCCAGCCTGCCCCTTGCTCCCATGACTCATGAAGCCTGGACAGTAGTAAGGAGCAGTTCAACCTGTGGAATGACAAATCCAGAAGGAAGGATTGCACTCTATGGGCCACGTTAAGATTATTTCAGAGTCCTAGATTTCCCCCCACCCCTAACAAAAATGTTAATTTATCAGAGCAGCGGAAAGGATAAGGAACCCAGGACTATAACTGAGAGAGCGCTTCCATATTATTTAACTCATAATTGATATAATTCAAAGTAAAATTTCACAGCGCAGTCTGTTCTAAGACTTAAAATGCAGGAGGGGAGTCAGAAAAAGGAACAGTGACCTGTTTTGAATTGGTGACGTTTCATGTGTTAGGTGAATGTGATCACCACTACACTACAGGGCTTTCGTGTGTTGGGTGAACGTGATAACCACTGCACTATGGGGCTTCTCTTTTTTTGCCACAGACTTTGCTGAATGCACAGGAATGTTTTCTCTAGCTACAGAAGCTACCTAATGCAATGTCTATATCTATGGCCTTCCTGCTCACAAAGTGGTCAGGCCCCACCCAAGGCTGACACAGCGACCTGGCTCGGGCAGGATTGCTAGCGAGGCATGATACTTTTGCCGTTAAGCAAACACAGCAATTCTTTCTTGGCCTCTGCCACTGAATACCTCCATGCATTACGCTGTGCCCTATCAGTGTGGGAGGACTGCATGAGCTTGGAAAACATGTCATTGCGAGTGCATTTTTTTCGCCTTCTAATAACCTCAGGGACAGAGATGATAGGGGGAACGTAGACACATTCTGGGGGGACTGCATGGTCATCTGTGCTGCTGAGTTCGTCAGGCTGGCCAAACAGGAAATGAAATTCAAAAGTTCCCGGGGCTTTTCCTGTGTACCTGGCATCTGAGTTCAAAGTGCTGTCCAGAGCAGTCACAATGGAGCACTCTGGGATAGCTCCTGGAGGCCAATACCATCAAATTGCGTCCACATTACCCCAAATTTGACCCAGCAATGTTGATTTCAGCGCTAATCCCTTCGTCAGGGGAGTACAGAAATCGATTTTAAGAGCCCTTTAAGTCGAAAAAAATGGCTTCGTCGTGTGGACGGGTGCAGGGTTAAATCGATGTAACGCTGCTAAATTCAACCTAAACTCGTAGTGTAGACCAGGGCAAACTGCAAATCCTTTTTAAGGCAGCGTCTCTTTGCTGGATGCTACACAAGATAAAAGTACACTGTCAGTGCTTAAATAAAGGCACCAAGTTCTAACCACTAAACGGCACTGTCTCAGTGTGACAAACCCAGAATGCCTCTTAGGGTCAGTTAGTCCATTTCTAACAACATTCATTTATGGGTTCAAATAAAAAAAGGCATCATCCTAAGCTTGAATTTTGCTTTCATAGATTTCTTAATATGGGACAATTGGCTGCTTTGCCCTGAATCTACACCTTGTACCCAAAAAGCACACAAACATATAAAGCATTACTCTGCTCCAAGCATTTCAAAGCTTCCATTAGGCAATGACTGGTAAATCTCAAAATCTCCCCAGTCACTTTCAAGAGGTCCCTTTGATGTACAGTATTTTAAATAAATAAATAAACAAGCAAACAGAATAAGCTAGCCTGCTCATCAAGTGCCAGAAGCACATTAAATTGATACAAAGGGAAACGTGTTCCTAGGCTGACAGAGAGTGCAGTGGAGGCAGACCGAGCAGTTGTTATGGGGAAGGGATCACCTGAATTTGCACTGCAGAAAATCTGATGGGATCCATCATAGGGAGCCACATCTAGGTTTTAGTCCTAGAGAGGGTTACCGAGATATAGAACCTATGGGTACTGACGGTGGCTGGGCAAGTACATAGGATAAAATAGGACAGGGAAAGAAGGTAAGGAATCTGTGGATGATACAACAGATGATTTTGATATTTTGTAGGCTTGAGAACAAATCAGTATTTTAAAGTCTTAAGGTCAAATTCTGCCTTAAGATACTTGTACTTGGCTCCCAGTGACCTCAACAGAAAATCTGTGCAGGCATCAGAGGACTCCATCTGGCATTCTTTGGCCTTGTTTAAACTGAAACATTTAGAGAAATTTCTCACCATCGCCGTAGCAGTGGTGCAGTTTCACTGATACTAGCTTGTATAGCCTGGCCACAAGCATTTTTACCTCTGTGACACCCAGACCTACTCAGAGATAAGCTTAGATTACACAGTGGTAAACCTCTGGGCAGTCAGTCAACACTATTGCTCCCACCACAGCTAGTACCAATGCTACAACCATGGTGGGAGACATCCCCTATATTTCTCACTGCAGATGCAGCCACTCTTGGGGTTTAACTTTAGCACCAAGATTTGGATTTCTTGGTGTCACTCCTTCTAATGGTAATGGATACACCAAACTACTGGTACTAAGTAGTTTATAGCAGTCCTGTATTGAAGTGCAAAGCCTGATCCTGCAAACCTTACTCATATGCAGCACTCCGATCTTAGCGAGACTGCTCATGAGAGTAAAGTATTTTTATTTCATGGCATCAGAACCACCCCTCGGCAAAGATTTGTTAACAACAGCACCACTATGCATCAGTATCTGCTAGAATTTTCATTTTAAAAACCGCTTGGGAACAGGCTTTATAACTGGCCAGTTTTAAATGGCACTGGAATGATTCCAACAGGCTAGATGTGATCTTTAAATTTTATCACGTGCTCTTTTTAGGGCAAAGCCACGCACCCTCAATCTTAGTTTTGAATTGTGGGAATTTGTTGAGAACTTCCACTTGCTTCTTCCAGTTGAATTGATTTCTCCAGTAGGAGATGACCTTCCGGAGATAAACGGAGTTAAATCCATATTGGAAGCAACTGTTTTCCAGGGGCTCAGTGAATCGAGCCTGATCCAGTCTTCTAAATAAATCCTAGAGTAAACAAGAAGAGAAAGAGGTTGAAGGGAAAAGAAAAGAGGAAGGATGATAAGATAAAGATACTATAGATTCTCTTACGTGTTTTACTTGCCACATTTCCTAGTTTATTGCCAAGCAAAATAGTAACTGAAGTGAAAATAAAACCTCCTGTGATACTTGTGTAATTTACTGCTTTGCTGATGTACTTATAGAGCCCCCGTCAATGCCCTCTCCCCTTGTTAAAGCCTCTGCCCTTTCTCTGCTGACTGTAGCATACCTGTCACACTGTCTTGGCTGTCCTTGTTCAGTCAGACCACAGGGGGAGAGAAGTCTTTTTCTAGCATCTGATGGGCAGGAGATCAAAGAGTCTTCTTTACAGTGCTCGCTCCCATTCTGTGTCACAAGGATACCTTCCCTTTTCCATTTATTTGGGTACTGAATAAGGTGCTTTAGGATGGGATTTTCAAAACCACCTTAAGTGATTTAGGAATACAAGTCCCATTTCCTTCCAGTGGTACTTGTGCTCCATTTATTTAAGTACTTTGGAAAATCCTACTGTTGGAGCCTAGTCCTGCAATCCCTCCACACATGGATCTCCAACAAATCCCTTTCTCTTGCTCCCCTCAGTCAGTGAGCTGGATATTTTCCCTGCAAATTTATTTTGGTGGATTTGTCGAGTCTACAAAAGTGACACTCCTAATGTGGATTCAGGGCTCATGTGGAATGCTGCAGATATGGTACAGTCAGCTAATAATCACTCAGCAGAGACAAGCGGCCTGTATGAAGCAAGAGACTTCTCATTCTTGCAATTATGGGGGTTTTAACCTGGGAAGTATTTTCTGATGTCAATGTACATGGATAACTCCTATTGCAGCTAACAGGTGTTCAAGGTAAAGTGACTTGTCTAGCCTACATTTATATAAAATGTGCTAGCTAACGTGCTAACATCACTACTTTAAATCCTAGACTAGACAAGGCCTTATTTATGCCCAACCAATATCGTTTATTGCTGCTGGGTTGTTATTTTACAATAGCTTTTATACAAAACAAAACTGTATTTAATTTAGAGACAACCCTCAAGTAAGCAGCTACCCACAATTTTATCATGCAACGGAAGAGAACATTTAAGAGGCCACCTTCTATTTAAACCCAAAAGTGGAAGAAGGTAAGAGTTACAGAAGCCACGACCAATAAAAGAAATGGAAACCTGTTATAAGGAACTATAGGGACAACCCCATTTTGTGCATAATATTTGGATAATCACTCCAAGCAGCTCTATAAAGCTGCAACTTTCCAAAATATGTACAAACATGTACATGTAAAAGCAAAATCTCTATCACTTGCAAGATTCCACCACCTACATATTTTCACTGTATTCATTACCATGGTATCAGTATTTTAATGCCAAGGCAGGTCAGTCATCCTATAAAAGGCTTTAACTAACATTTTCAAAAGCTGTGCTGTTCTTTACTTGCAGCCAAGTGACACTCAAGAAGGTGAGAAATTCTTATCTGCTTCTGAAATGAGTAAATTAAAGACATTTCCCCAGTCTGTTTTTTATAATCTAGAGCCTCAATAATCAGTCAGAGGGAGGGGCAAGTACAGCAGCACAAAGTTGAATGATCACTAATTCCACTTTTATGTGCTATATTTTCTGGAATTATCAGACCCCACAAAGTAGGCTCATACGCTAACATGATAGCAGTCATCTGGAAACAAAACAAAACATTGGGATACAGAAGTCTATTTATCACTACCACTTTTTGAGAGCAAGGGAAAGTCCCTTGTTATTAAGATTTGTGCATCACACCTCAATTTCAATAGTTCTATTTCACTTCTATAAATTTAGTTACTGGTTTAATTTAAAATCGCTCCAAAACAAAGCACACATTTATTCTGCCATTTCATACTCTCCTCTCCCCAGGAGAGATGTTTCCTTACATTCAGCTCTGCTTCTGTGGTTTCCACCTTAAATGGATGAACAGTTGTATCTTCTTCAGAGTCAGGTTTCTGCCCTTTGCCCCACCATCCCTCTTCAATGGGTAGGGTCTCCTCCTTCTTTCTGGTAAGGAACAGATAGACGACGATCCCCAAGGCCAGTGTCAGGAATATTTCAAGCAACATAATGACTGCAACTGCAAGAGAAAAGCACAACCCTGTTGTTAACTGATTGAGGCATGTCACATACAATTTTCAAAAGAGCTTAAGTAATGTAGGAGTCTAAGGGCTTGTTTACACTACCCGCCGGATCGGCAGGCAGAGATCGATCCAGCGGGGGTCGATTTATCGCGTCTAGTATAGATGCGATAAATCAACCGCTGAACGCTCTCCTGTTGACTCAGAATGAGGAGCACAAGCAGCGTCAATGGGAGAGCATCAGCTGTTGACTTACCGCAATGAAGACACCGTGGTAAGTAGATCTAAGTATGTTGACTTCAGCTATGCTATTCACGTAGCTGAAGTTGCGTATCTTAGATCGACCCCATGCGGTAGTGTAGATAAGCCCTAAGTCCCACTTTCAAAATTAATGTAAGCGGCTAGAAGCTTATCTATGCTGCGGCCCAACCATATTATAACATGGTAGATACCCTGGCTATATTATCAGATTGCTGTAACTTTTGGTCATTATTGCCTTGTACAAAAATATTATTAGTCACTTGAACCTCCCAGCCTATCCCTGAAAATTCATAGAATACATATATCAAGGCTTCAGATTCTTGCACAGACCCATACTACTAAACTAGTGAAGAACACTGAAGCAGACAATTTTGCATACTTGAATGCTGCTGGGAGAAAAGATATTCTACATTTACTATACTCCCTCCCAGACTTCATCAGTGTAAAGGGTAGACTGAGGTGGAAGTGTTCAGAAGGCCTCCCCTTTGCTTTCTTGTGGACCCTCCAAAAGAAAAAAAGTACATAGACTCCAGGATCCAAAACACTTCCCCAAGTGATTTTGCCAAACCAAAGCCACCCTGGTTTCACCTTTTCTTAATCCCATAATCATTGCTTCAGGCTGGTTGTACTTTTTTAAGAGCACTAGATATAGAATACTTAAAATATTAAACAATTCCATTTGGAACATCTTTAAACTGTTTTGTGCCTCAAGAAAAAAAAAACAAAACCAAACCAGTTTCTCTTTAATATTAATGTTTCTGAGTAGCCTTTTAAATACAAGAAATGTGTGTGCGGCGGTTTGGGTTTTGTTGTTGTTGCTTTTAAAGTATGTCACATTTGAAAGACCCATCATGCTTGAGGAATTATTAAAATATTAATTATTTCAAAACAGTTCTGTATGGCAGACATTATTTATGACACATACTATTCCATACTCTCTCCAGCGCGGAAGGGTTTTTGTTGTAGTTGTTGCTGTTGTTGCACAGAGTAATATGATCCTTTGAAATTGCTCTAGGGGATACATAAAATATTCACTGAAAATGCTGGGCCAAATTCATCCATGAAGTTAAACAAGAACTGTAGCATCTAAGTTAAGGGAGTTCACCCAGTTACCTAAGGGCTAAAATTGACCAATGTCCTTTAAAATTATTGTAAGGCAGGAGATGTTGTTAAGCTTCTGGGGTCAGTTTTGCAAAGGCTGGCATATAAATTGTTCTAGCACAATTAACACCCATAAAAACAGCATTTGAAGAAAAATCAGATACTTGTGTGCATACATTCAGAAGTTTTAAGGATGCACAGGGTGCACATGGAAATGTTGCAATTTTTCAAATTGACCTCAAATTCCTCAGAAACCCTCTCAGCCTAGAAAATGGAAATTAAAGGCAAGTTAAGGATTGAATCAGCTGACCAGTTTCAGTCAAAATTCCATAAATACCTCTGTATCCTCTAAGAAAGTGCTAATTTCTCTTAGCCACACTCTTCAGAGTCCTAATCCAGATTCTCCCCAGGTTTGCACAAAACCTTGGATGACATGCCAGTTTCAGCGTTTCAGACTGGAAGTTAGTCCCCATAAAAATCATCCAATACAAAACATAGGAATAACATAGCAGTGGTGCTACATGTCAGAACTTAAGGGCCATTTAAAAATTGCAAAGCACTTGGCAGAGGCTTGTAAATATCATCACTATTTAATAGATGGTGAAACTGAGGCACAGAGAAATGAAGTGACTTACCCCAGGTCACACCACAACTCAGATATGGGTTCTATTCTGGACCGTCTAGGAATCTGTATGGCCCCATCACAATAGTAACCAAATGCCTCACAAACGTTTAAAACAAAATATCTCTCTCCTCCTCTCCCATCTCCACCTGTGGAGCTAAAAACCTTAAATACACCTCTACCCCGATATAACACAACCCGATATAACACGAATTCGGATATAACGCAGTAAAGCAGCGCTCGGGGGGGGGGGGGGGGGGCTGCACACTCCAGCGGATCAAAGCAAGTTTGATATAATGCGATTTCACCTATAACGTGGTAAGATTTTTTGGCTCCCGAGGACAGCGTTATATTGGGGTAGAGGTGTAGTTAGACTTTTTTTAATTGTGTGGGTGTATTCTGTGTCTGTGCAAGAGCACATGAAGAACTTGCTATGGAAAAGCCAATTCAAAGACATTTGTTTTGCAATTCATTCCAAACGCACTGAGGTAAGTGGTTATTCTGATCTTATCTGGTAGTGAGTTCCATAAGCACATTCAGCACCTGTGAAAGTTCAGTTCACTGCACAGGTCTTCCCCTATTGGTCAAAAGGGTCATGGTGTCAGTTAAATGTAGCTGTCATGGGAAGTACTGGCTATAAAGGGACAGGTAATCTCTCCGGTAGCAAAGGCCAACCCAATGGAGGAGTTTGCATATCAAGACACAGACCCTGAGTTGCTTTCTGTATTCAGTGTACTCCTCTCAGTCCTCTTGGAAGTACGTATAAAACTCCCAATCACTGTGGTATATAAGAACACAGAGGCCCCGATACTGCATTTTGCTTGACCGTTGCACCTGAGGACAGGGAGACAGGGCAAAGTGACACAGAGCTGTTCTAACCTGCACTGGCTTGTAATGGCCTCCAAAAAACCATTATGTTAGTGACAGATTGCTAGAGCACAGCATATGCCCCCTGCTACCTCATGCTCCTGTGCTGGGTCGTGGGAGCCAGAAGGAGATGGTATTGAGCCAACTAAACCAGTTTTACACCACTTGCAGATTCCCCAGTTTGCTACTCAGGCCAGTTCTTTAAAGCTGCTTTGTGCTACTGGAGCAATGCAAAGCATCTTTGGCAAGGCTGAGAATCTGGCCCAGAATCTTTTCCTCTAACAACTGGACAGTGCTGTCCCCCGGAGATGAAAGTTAAAACCCCTTTACACTTGTTCTAGCTCTCTCTTGGTAAGGGAAGGATTCATTCCACCTATTTCTTCTTTAACTTTTCTGATGCTATATTAATGTTCTTGCATTTTTCAGAGATGTAAACAATAAACTGTTAGTGTTTTTACTCTCTAAGGTCTCTTGATGTGGCATTGTTGGCATGTTGCCTTTGAGATTACAACTTCAAAGCAAGCTAACATTATTTATTTTTTGTAGTGGCTTAATGCCAGATCTTAGAAAGAGATCTTTCCATTCATCCTCCAGTTACATATTTACAGTCTGGAAATTAACTATTCCTCAGAATAAATGACCCTTCATGGATATTGTTTAAATAAATAGCCTAGATGGTACCCTCTTATGAGCAGTCTAGCAAAGAATTATGTTTTTGTTTTGCTCCTTTCAAAAACACATTTTAAGACATATTCTTAACAGCTAAATAAAGTAACAAAGACTTAGTATATTTTTTTTTGTTTTTTAAAATTTTTATATAAACGAAACTCATCCATTTGAAAACAGATATTGTCTGCTTAAAAATCTCATTTTAAAAAAACATTTCCTTACAACACCTTAAATGATTAAAAGTGAATATTAAAATCTAGTTTATTTTTCACCATATTCTCAATTTGGTTTCCATTTCTCTCCATATGTACAGTAAAAATAGACTGAACAGTTTCATAGGAACATGGAGACTGCCATATGACATCAGACCACATCTACTCTGATACCCTGTCTCCAACAGCAGCCATCACCATAATGGCTCCCTTGCCCATAGGGGGACTTTCCTCCTAATTCCCATCACTTAGTGCCTTAAGCCTTGAAGAGTTTGTCCTTTACAATAAATATAAATGTAACTGTGGATGTTCTCATTATCCATACAAGCAACTCATCCTTTTTTAAACACTGTTAAGCTGTTGGCCTCAATGATGCCTAGGCAATTAGTTCCAAAGTTTTACTGTGCTTTGTGGGAGGGAGGGGGGAGTATTTCCTTTTTACCAGTTTTAAGTTTGTTACCTTTAATTTCATTGAATGAACTCCTGTTCACATTCAATTTTGTTTATGGTCAGTTTCACTTTTTGAATCTAGTGCACTAATCCAAAACTGAAATATTTGCAGACACTGCACAGGAATGTTTAAGTCACAATAAAAAAAAAAACTCTATTTTTTTAATATTCATAGCAGCGGTTTCTTTTAACAACATTAGGCTTTGTAAAACTTTCAATAAAATAAATTCAGCACACCCATAGATCAAAGAAAGTTAAAGCATTACATTGATAGGATCCATTTTCAATTCGGAGAATTACTCAATAGCACCCAACTTCTGTTACTTACGTTTATTGCAATACTGCCTAGGGGCCAGTCAAGAACAGGGTTCCACTGTCCTAGCTTACTGTACATATATAGAATAAGTGACAGTCCTTACCCTAAAGAAATGACCATCTAAAGAGACAAAGGACAGGGGAAAGGGATCAACCACACAAGTAGAGTGAACAATGTGACGATTATAAACATCATATTAGTTCTGCAACTTTTTTTTTTGGGGGGTGCTTTTGTTTTGGTAGTATTCCTACAAGTCATATCAGAGCAATGAATTAGACACATTCTGCTCTACCCATCCGTATCCAATTATTTCTTCATTCAGTGGGCATGGTGGGAAGCATTAATATTAAGCATTCATGATTAAGACAACCAAATGGTTTCTACAGGTTTCAGAGTAGCAGCCGTGTTAGTCTGTATCCACAAAAAGAACAGGAGTACTTGTGGCACCTTAGAGACTAACAAATTTATTAGAGCACAAGCTAGTCCACGAAAGCTTGTGCTCTAATAAAATGGTTTCTAGTGGCTCTTGCAGAGATCAGGAAGCAAAGAAAGTCTTGGTTTCAAACCTTAACTGAACCATTGTCTTACTGTGTTAGCCAAGGAGAAGTCATTTCAATTCTTTGTGCTTCAATCAAGAGGGCTAGAAACTAAGCTGACAGCCAGACGTTGCATCTGAGCTGAACTTTCCTGGGCACATTACAAAACAAAATGGTCTTCTCCATATGCACCCTTGAAATAAGTCATTTTTCATCATCTGATGAATCTAAGATTGTTAAAATAATTCTTAGTTAGATTAAGTTGGAGAAAGAGAGGTAGAATGATGCATTGTACTTCCAGTGCTTACTGCTGGGATCTTTTCCCACCAAGGTGCAGAGTTCTGAGAGGATAGTGAAATGTACTCTGCTGCACCTCAAACTGCCATAGATTTGGTCAAGCCTGGATTGAAATGGAGGTGCCTGAAGGTAACACAGCTGTTCTTAGCAACAACAAAAAGCCAACAAGTTATTTTTAAAAATCAGTTAAAACAACATTAAGGGTTAAAAGAAAGACAAACAGCCTGCCTTTGCAGAAAATTTACAGCAGGGTGGGTAAGTGACAGGCAGGACTTTAAAACCCATGTTAGTGAGTCTCAGAGCTAAAGCTCTTCCCCCTACAACAGAATGCCACTCTAAAAATATAAAGGATTACCTCATCCTACTTCGCCCAGATATCGCAGAACACATAATATGCAAGACATATGGTTCTGAGAGGTGCTGTTAATCACACAGGCCCAAGAATGTAAACGACTATATGGATGGAGCATTAGCCTTAAGACCGGGCTCGCTACTTTCAGTCAGATATCTGAGATTATGATGACTCTGATTTAATATGTTTTGTTGTCACTAATTTTTATTTAACAACAGACCGTGAGGTTACTGCAAGTAGACTTAGCATTGATTGGTCTGTAACTTCTGTGCTGGAAAAATAATTCAATGTGGAAGTTATTTAAGTTTAAATGTATTTTCATGCTGTTATACAAACACTCTTTATGTTTTATTGATAACATGCTTGCATTCACTCCCTTTATTTACAGATTTACAATAAGCCCTTACACTAGTACCTCTCCAGACAGATCACTCTTTGCAAATACACCTCTACCTCAATATAACGCGGTCCTCGGGAGACAAAAAATCTTACCACGTTATAGGTGAAACTGCGTTATATCAAACTTGCTTTGATCCACCGGAGTGCGCAGCCCCACCTCCCCAGAGCACTGCTTTACCGCGTTCTATCTGAATTCGTGTTATATTGGGTCACATTATATTGGGGTAGAGGTGTATATCTAATGGGACAAAAATTTTATTACAGGGTTTAAAAACGTTAAGGTATAAATCAGCTTGAACTTGCTCAACTAAACCACTGGGAGTGCTTGACAATGTTCTGCAGCTCTAACAGGTCAGGAGCAAGGCAGGGATCTTCTTTTCCGGTGTACTCTTCTGATGCTAAATAGTAATCTGCTGCCTGATTCAGAAGTGCTAATTTTTTTGCTCCTAGATTAGTCACAATGTGGATCCTTGAAGGAACAAACAACAGAAAAGTGGGGGAAAATCATAGAACTGGAAGGGACCTTGAGAGGTTATCTAGACCAGTCCCCTGTACTTGTGGCAGGACTAAGTCGAGACCATTCCTGACAGGTGTTTGTCTAACCTGTTGTGATAAATGATGGGGGGGGAGGGAGCTCTCTTTTATGGACACCCAGCTAGCCAGTAGTTATAAAATCCTTCTTAGTAGCTGTTCTCTAATTGCTCTACCTGTAAAGGGTTAAAAAGTCTCACTGCTATGCATAAGTAAAAAGAGGTGAATGGGCACCTGGCCAAGAGAGCCAATGGGAAGGCTAGGACTCTGTCTGTGGTTGTTCTCCAGGGAGAGGTGGACAGGACAGAGCTATGCTGTAAGCACTTGGGACAGGTATGAAAAAAACATCAATATCATACCTCGAAACTACTAATTCAAAAACTCCAGATATGTAAGTAGATCAGGAAATGTCTAGGAAGACGCTATTACGTTTATTCCTTTTATTTCGTTATGGCTTGTGGATTCCTCTGTACTAACCCCAGGTGCTTTTTGTTTTGCTTGTAACCTTTAAGCTGGACTTCAAGAAAGCTATTCTTGATGCTTAATCCTTGTAGTGTTTGTTTTTTAAATATAGCAAATTCCTAAATTCCCAGATGTATTTTCTTCCTTTATTTTATTAATAACATTTACCTTTTTTAAGAACAGAATTGGGTCTTTATATCTTAAGAGGTTTGTGCACATGTTGTTTAATAAGCTGGTGGCAACAGCTGATTTCTTCCCCCCCCCCCCTTTTTCAGCTCTTCCCCAAAGGGGAGGTTAAAGGGCTTGAGGGTACCCCATGGGAAGGTTGCATCCGAAGAAGTGAGGTTTTTACTCACGAAAGCTCATGCCCAAATAAATCTGTTAGTCTTTAAGGTGCCACCAGACTCCTTGTTGTTTTTGTAGATACAGACTAACACAGCTACCCCCTGATACTTGACACCATGGGAAGGAATTCCCAAGTGAGCCTTCCTGGTCTCTCAAAGGGGTTCTGCACTTGGGTGGTGGCAGCATCTACCAATCCAAGGTCAGAGAAAAGCTGTAACCTTGGGAGTTTAATACAAGCCTGGAGTGGCCAGTATTAATTTTTAGAATCCTTGCAGGCCCTCACCTTCTGCACTCGAAGTGCCAGAGTGGGGAATCAGCCTTGACACCAGTTCTTAGCAATCTCCAATGATGGAGATTCTACAACCTCCCTAGGCAATTTATTCCAGTGCTTAACCACCCTGTCAGTTAGGAAGTTTTTTGCTAATGTCCAACCTAAACCTCCCTTGCTGCAATTTAAGCCCATTGCTTCTTGTCCTGTCCTCGGTGGTTAAGAAAAACAATTTTTCTTCCTCCTCCTTGTAACAGTCTTTTACATACTTGAAAACTGTTATCATGTCCCCTATCAGTCTTCTCTTTTCCAAACTAAACAAACCCAATTTTTTCAATCTTCCCTCATAGGTCATGTTTTCTAGACCTTTAATCATTTTTGTCACTCTTCTCTGGACTCTCTCCAACTTGTCCACATCCTTTCTGAAATGTGGCGCCCAGAACTGGACACAATACTCCAGTCGAGGCCTAATCAGCGCAGAGTAAAGCGGAAGAATTACTTCTCGCATCTTGCTTACAACACTCCTGCTAATACATCCCAGAAATATGTTCGCTTTTTTGGCAACAGCATTACACTGTTGACTTATATTTAGCTTGTGGTCCACTATGACCCCCAGATCCCTATCCACAGTACTCCTTCTTAGACAGCCATTTCCCATTTTGTATGTGTACAACTGATTGTTCCTTCCTAAATGGAGTACTCTGCATTTGTCCTTATTGAATTTCATCCTATTTACTTCAGACCATTGCACTTGCAACTCCTCCCAGCTTGGTATCATCTGCAAACTTTAAAAGTGTACTCTATATGCCATTACCTACATCAGTGATCTCCCAAAGTGGGGTGCGCAAGAGGATCCTTGGGGGTGAACAGCAGGAGGAGCGCTTCCCTCCCCCCCCGAAATGGCGGGAGTCCGAGTGGCTTTTTTTTTTGCTTTGGCAAAAATGGTAGAGCCAGCATGGCAGGGGGTGCATGCTCAAAAAATTGTTTACTGATAGGGTGCATGATCAAAAAAGTTTGGAGACCACTGATCTACATCACTGATGAAGATATTGAATAGAACTGGACCCAGACCTGATCCCTCCAGGACCTCACCTAATATGCCCTTCCAGCATGACCGTGAACCACTGATAACTACTCTCTGGGAATGGTTTTCCAATACCTGGGTCTCAGGAGTTCAGAGGACCATCCAGGAGAAAAAAGTGGGGAAAAAACCCACATCGGTGAGTGGGGTTGAGTTTAATACATTACTATTATCTGACAACCTTCTAATTATGTGGGAAGGGATAGCTCAGTGGTTTGAGCGTTGGCCTGCTAAACCCAGGGTTGTGAGCTCAATCCTTGAGGGGGCCACTTAGGGATCTGGGGCAAAATCAGTACTTGGTCCTGCTAGTGAAGGCAGGAGGCTGGACTTGCTGACCTTTCAAGGTCCCGTCCAGTTCTAGGAGATGGGCTATCTCCATTAATTTAATTTAAAAGCAACAAAATTACAAGTGTATTTTTCAGGCTTAAGTAAAAAACAAAACCAAAAAACTATAGCACATGTGATTTAAAAAGTTATTACTGATGCGTTCCAATGGCAGAATTACAACTGTAAACATCTGTATCCAAACATTAGTTGGCGTTGTGCATCTGTGCCTAAAACACTGTACTTGTGGTTCTACTCTCAATTACACCTTTGCAACCCCACTGAATCCAAAAAAAGTTTGTGGGGCTGCATGGAGTGAGAGGGCAAAATCTGACCTATCATCTCTGCACATGTATAACAGTGATTCAAAGATCAAGAACAAGCCTTGTTTTTGAAATATGTATACATTTCTCTATTTTCAAACATTTCTGTTTGGGACAATATACACACAGCAGCTGCTGGAGGATTTCTGCAGTGCCAAAGTTTAGTCAAATAATTTTTGGCACAATCCACCAGGGTGGAAAATTTGTTCGCAATTTGTCATGACTCTACAGTAGGGGTCGGCAACCTTTCAGAAGTGGTGAGCCGAGTCTTCATTTATTCACTCTAATTTAAGGTTTTGCATGCCAGTAATACATTTTAACGTTTTTAGAAGGTTTCTTTCTATAAGTCTATAATATATAACTAAACTATTGTTGTATGTAAAGCAAATAAGGTTTTTAAAATGTTTAAGAAGCTTCATTTAAAATTAAATTAAAATGCAGAGCCCCCCAGACCAGTGGCCAGGACCCGGGCCGTGTGAGCGCCACTGAAAATCAGCTCGCATGCCACCTTTGGCACGCATGCCATAGGTTGCCTATCCCTGCTCTACAGAAATCAGTTTTATACTCAACAACATGGGTTGGATCGAGTAGGATTTTAATTTCCATTATCCCACTAATAAACTTCAGACTGTAACCCCAAAAAGAGCAAAAGCATCCAGTTTCTCACACCCACATAAAAAAGTGCCTCTATGGAATTACTCTAGTAAAACAGTCTGGCACAAAATACTATTGACAACCCTTTTATTTAGCAAATAATACCGATGAAAGTTTCCTCTCAGTTACATTACTTTTGCAATCCCCACCGACTCCACCAAGGACAGAATCTGGCACCACATATACACAGGATTGCATGTACATACACACACCAGGATTTTTAATCAGGAATAGGGGTTTCATGAGTCATCTCCAACTGTTTTACCCCTACTCTATTTCCCAGGCAAATTCACTATTGTATAACATTTTCTAGTAGATCATCCAGTATTCAACTATTAATTTCTTGTCTTTCACATGCTACTTTTACACAACTTTATAATCAATTGCTGTTGTATACTCTTCAGTGTAATCCAGTTGTGGGTGTTTTTAATTAACGCAGCTACCTTTAACTCCAATTTCAACATTCCAGCCATATAAGTAAACCAGATGTATTAAATGGTCTCAACTCAGGCATATAACTTTACACAATTACCTCAACTTGGGTTCAGTCCTGCAAGTCTCCCATACATGACCTCCCATTGATGTTCCAGGGAGTTCCACGCAGAAGGCTTGCAGGATTGGGTCCTTTAATTACCAAGTACACATTCCCTGATCCTTACAAAACAGCAGTTCAGTCAATACAATTCAGTACACAGAAATCAATGTGAAATAATTTTGCTAAAATATAGCCTGTGAGTGCCTATGGCTGACACACTTTTGGACACCTAAACAGTAATAACTAAAAACAAAAGTTACAAGTAAACAAAAAAGGGTGCAACATGCATGTAAAAATCAGCAATAAAAACCAGCAACTAAGAGTCACCTAGAAAACCCCACAATCCAAAAATAAACTCCCCAAAGAACTGTCTTAAAGTCAGAGTTTAAGGCCAGATGGGACCACCACACCTTGATCCTTACTTTAACTGTTAAGTTTTAATATATGAAAAGAAATATTAATAATCCACACATCAGAATCTCAAAGCACTTTACAAAGACTAATGAAGTTTGCCTCAACATCACTTTAAGGTACATTAATATCCCCCTGCTATAGGTAGGAAAACTGAGGCATAGGGCACAACACTATTGCAAGATATTAAAGTAAAACTCAGACTCAAGTCAATAAGTGATCCCAAAACATTAACAGAAAATCTGAAGGAAAAGCTAAAAATAGAATCTAGGTCTCCCAAACCCAGAGTCCTGTGTCTAACAAGTGTCATATTCTTCCAGGATCTTATTCTTTCTCCCCTGTGTTGGTAGTATCAATTCCAACGCTTCCCTTAGTCTGGTCTTTATCTAAATCAGGGGTAGGCAACCTATGGCACGCATGCTGAAGGAGACACGCAAGCTGATTTTCAGTGGCACTCACACTGCCCGGGTCCTGGCCACCGGTCCGGAGGGCTCTGCATTTTAATTTAATTTTAAATGAAACTTTTTAAACATTTTAAAAACTTTACTTTACATACAACAATAGTTTAGTTATATGTTATAGACTTACAGAAAGAGACCTTCTAAAAACGTTAAACTGTATTACTGGCACGCGAAACCTTAAATGAGAGTGAATAAATGAAGACTCCGCACATCACTTCTGAAAGGTTGCCGACCCCTGATCTAAATGAACGAGATACATTCTACGCAAATTGGTATTAGACATATGTCTTCTGTATACAGTATGATATTCATTTGCTAATTCTTTATGATGATTCCAAGCACATCAGAGAGTGAGAACGTATTTCTCATTCAGTAAATCTATAAATCTCTTCCTATCCAACCACTATTAGCAAACTAAGTCAGTAAAACTTGCCCATGCTGTAGTAATAATTTATAGAGCAGAGTATGTAGCAATGTACAGGGTGTTCATGCCATGCAGAGTTATAATCTAAGATTAGCAGGGAGAAGACAAGACACAGGACACCAGTTCAGCAAAGGTAAGGTGTGAAGAAATTATTGGTGAGAATAAGGCAAGGATTACTGGAAGACCTGGGTTTACTTTTAAGGAAGCATTTTCAGGAGGGTGAAGATGAGGATGTGCCTGGTGGATTTAAAGTAATGGGATTGTTCCAAGCAGAAAGAGACAGAGAAAATGACAGCCTAAAGCTGGGAGTAAAAAACAGGAATGTTTGTTTAAAAAAAGAATTGTGTCCATGGAGAAAGGGATAGAATCTCCTGATGAAGAGCTGATTCTAAGTGAAGAAGGGAATCTTTGATGATAAGACGGGAGAGAACAGATGGTAATCGTCACTTTCTGTTAGACACTGCAGCACCAGAAGGATGTGCCAAAGTAAATATGTAACAGGCACATATCTCCTTGCTATTTCAGCTTTTTGGTTAGCAACAACTGAAGCTCTTACGTTATGCTAGATTTAAAAGCTGCATTTCTAAATGTCATATCTGTATCCACAACAACATCAGAGTAATTACCACTAAGAGACGAGAAGAAGTAGAGAGGAAACAGTGTTCTCAATTAAGAGTTTACTTTGGCACGTCCTTATAGTACTGAACTGTTTAACTTGAGAGCAAGCTCTGTCTCACATCAGTTTCGTGGGATGTGTTCAGAACACAGATGCAATGGTAGCCTTGCTACGTAAAGGAAAATGAGAAGTCTCATTTAAGTTTCTTCACACCAAGTTCAAACGAAAAAAAAATCAAGTCTGCTGCAGACTAGAACAAAAATAAGGAAAAATTATTTGTAGTTATAAGAGAGAGAACAAATAAATCACACTATTATTTATGCAAACATCCCATTCACATACATCATAGTGCTTTTAATTAATTTATTCAGAGAAAAAGAATTCAGGAATTATTCAGTACAAGTATTCAGAAAGGGGAAAGTGTCTTCAGTATTAATTATGAGCAGACAAAAGCTCTTCAGAAAGTGGCCTGGGACTCTATTTCCCAAGTAACTATTCTCTGGGGGCACTGACAGTAATTGGAACTCTGTTTGCTGTGTTCTGAGTCTGCAAGTTAAAGGAGATTGTCCTTGTTCTGGATTTCTCTGTGTGTTGTTAGAGAAAAGCTCTCTCACAACCTCTCTGGGACACAGGCTACTTCGCCTCAACTGTAAGGATAAGGTTTTACCTCTGTCTGCCTGACTATGGAATTCTAATGTTCCATCTGTAACATTAAGAAATCCCTAGTGAAGTATGTATGAGATAATCCATTAATTTTGCCTACAACTAAACATTAAGTTTCCTCTACCCCATCTCATTTTATTACCTTTTAAGCCAAAAACTGCACCTTACTGAACAATACCGTTACCCCTGAAGCAAAATTTCCTGAGAACTCTGGTTTTCAGATGTTAATTATACCAACCTTTCTTGAAGTATGTATACTTACCAACTGCAATTAACTATGGTGTAATGACTGTGTCTGTTTTACTGTGGAGTTATAACTTGTTTCACAGTCCTTCTCACACTAAGTTTTTGTGGCTATAAAGCTACTTAAAAGGATAATTACATGTCTATAGGCTTTGCTAAAAGTAATTTCTTTATATATATATATATATATAAAATAACGATTAAAAGATTATAGTACAGTACATACTTTTAAGGAAGGCTTATAATTAGCAGAAATTCTTGGATGATACCGTATTCATGCATTCTAAATCTAATTATGGCAAAAAACACATATTGTGCATCTCATATAGGTAAAAGTTATGTTGGATTTTGGCTATTTAGGAGGACTTAACTTTTCCATCTACAGTTCCCTGACTATATGATATCTGTAGTGGATTTTGACTGCAGCACCATATCCTCTAATGAAGGAACTAATGAATTCAGAACAAATGGATTTTAAAAACCCACAAGTTAAACAAGTTGCGGTACACATATTTACACTTATGAAATTTACTTGGGTAAAACATCTAGTCAGGATGTACGAGCCCAATGCTACAGCCAGAAACTCTAGTACAGTAAAACCTGCTCAGACTAAGGGCACGTCTTCACTCCCCGCTGGATCAGCGGGTAGCAATCGAGCTATCGGGGATCGACTTATCGCGTCTAGTGAAGACGCGATAAAATCGATCCCCGATGGCTCTTCTGTCGACTCCGGAAATCCACCACGGCAAGAGGCGGAAGCGGAGTCGACGGAGGCGTGGCAGCGTCGACTCACCGCCGTCCTCACAGCCAGGTAAGTCGACCTAAAATACGCAACTTCAGCTACGCTATTCACATAGTTGAAGTTGCGTATCTTAGGTCGACCCCCCCCCCCACGTAGTGTACACCTAGCCTAAGATTTCATCTGTGTCCTAGGGGCTATTCACTCACGGACTGACTGTCAAAGGCACAAATGGCAGTTAGGCATCTAACTTCCACTGATTTTTTATATGTTAGGTGCCTAACTGCTCTTTGTGCCTTTGAAAATCTCCCCATTTAGCCTCTCTACCTCAATTTCCCCATTGGTAAAAGATACACAACACTGGTCTCCTTTGACAGGTTTTGTGAGGATTAGTCAATGTTCCTAGAATGCTTTGAAAATGAAGAGCATTGTTATTGTAGTCAAGTAAAGAGAAAATAAGAGCCTGATTCTGATAGCACAGCCTTGTGAGACCAGGTTCAATCCCCAAGTATTTACATCTAAAGATGCAATTTAACTGTCAGACAATGGTATAGTAATAAATCAGGAAAGGCATTTATGATATACTTAAGATCTCCAAATTATCTCACACAAAGACTGACTGTAAAACAATCAATGAGATTAAAATAGAAAGGTCTGGTTTCCTCCTACATTCACCGTACAAAATGTAAATATAGCAGAAGTGCTACCTAAAAGTAGTACTAAAGCAAATGGTTTTAATTACAGACCAAATGCAATTTCATAGGTTAAACAAAGATGCCCTTACAAAGCTTTCAGACTGTGTAAAAATATGCTTTTTTCTGGTTCCCTTATGCCATTTGCTTTCTACTATTACCTTCCAGGACCTTTGTACCAGATCATGTGCTGTGATAGTGATTTTTATGTAAGTTGAAATTGCAGCATTATCTTTGCCCCTCAGGACTCTTAAAAAAAAGCGTTCCATTACACTGGTCTGAAGCAGAGAAAATGTTTCCTCTCTTATGCCTCAATGGTTTGCTCTGAAATTGGGAGGGCATATCTAGTTGTATCCCGTAGGGGTCAGTCCTGGATCTGGTACTATTCAATATTTTCATTAATGACTTGGATAATGGAGTAGCGAGTATGTTAGTGATCAATGGCTCCATGTCTAGTTGGCAGCCGGTTTCAAGTGGAATGCCCCAAGGGTCGGTCCTGGGGCCGGTTTTGTTTAATATCTTTATTAATGATCTGGAGGATGGTGTGGACTGCACTCTCAGCAAGTTTGCAGATGACACTAAACTAGGAGGCGTGGTAGATACACTAGAGGGTAGGGATCGGATACAGAGGGACCTAGACAAATTAGAGGATTGGGCAGAAAAAAACCTGATGAGGTTCAACAAGGACAAGTGCAGAGTCTTGCACTTAGGACGGAAGAATCCCATGCACTGCTACAGACTAGGGACCGAATGGCTAGGTAGCAGTTCTGCTGAAAAGGACCTAGGGGTCACAGTGGACGAGAAGCTGGATATGAGTCAACAGTGTGCTCTTGTTGCCAAGAAGGCTAACGGCATTTTGGGCTGTATAAGTAGGGGCATTGCCAGCAGATCGAGGAACGTGATCGTTCCCCTTTATTCGACATTGGTGAGGCCTCATCTGGAATACTGTGTCCAGTTTTGGTCCCCACACTACAAGAAGGATGTGGAAAAATTGGAAAGAGTCCAGCGGAGGGCAACAAAAATGATTAGGGGTCTGGAGCACATGACTTATGAGGAGAGGCTGAGAGAACTGGGATTGTTTAGTCTCCAGAAGAGAAGAATGAGGGGGGATTTGATAGCAGCCTTCAACTACCTGAAGGGGGGTTCCAAAGAGGATGGAGCTCGGCTGTTCTCAGTGGTGGCAGATGACAGAACAAGGAGCAATGGTCTCAAGTTGCAGTGGGGGAGGTCCAGGTTGGATATCAGGAAAAACTATTTCACTAGGAGGGTGGTGAAACACTGGAATGCGTTACCTAGGGAGGTGGTAGAGTCTCCTTCCTTGGAGGTTTTTAAGGCCCGGCTTGACAAAGCCCTGGCTGGGATGATTTAGCTGGGAATTGGTCCTGCTTTGAGCAGGGGGTTGGACTAGATGACCTCTTGAGGTCCCTTCCAACTCTGATATTCTATGATTCTATGATTCTATGTTTATAAAAATCTGCAGATGACACCAAGGGAGAGGTTGCAAGCACTTTGGAGGACCGGTTTAAAATTCAAAATGACCTCGACAAATTGGAGAATTGGTCTGAATTCAACAAGATAAAATTAAATACAGATAAGTACAAAGTACTTCACTTAGGAAGGAAAAATCAAATGCACAATTACAAAATGGGGGATAACTGCCTAGGTGGTCTTACTGCTTAAAAGGATCTGGGGATTATAGTGGACCACAAACAGAATATGTGTCATCAATGTGATGCAGTTGCAAAAAAGACTAATATGATTCTGAGGTGTATTAACAGGAGTGTTGTATGTAAGATGCAGGAGGTAACTGTTCCGCTCTACTCAGCACTGGTGAGGCCCCAGCTGGAGAACTATGTCCAGTTTTGGGCACCACAATTCAGGAAAGATGTGGAAAAATTGGAAAAAGTCCACAGGAGAGCAACAAAAATGATAAAAGGTTTAGGAAAACTGACCTAAGAGGACAGGTTAAAAAAATTAGGAATGTTTAGTCTTGAGAAAAGAAAACTGAGGGGAGACCTGATAACTGTCTTCTAGTATGTTAAGGGCTATTATAAAGAGGACTGGTGATCAGTTGCTTTTCATGTCCACTGAAGATTGGACAAAAAGTAATGAGCTTCATCTCAAGCAAGGGAGATTTAAGTTAGATATTAGGAAAAACTTCCTAATTCTAGGGGTAGTTAACATTGGAATAGGCTTCCAAAGGAGGACATGAAGTCCCCATCATTGGAAGATTTTAAGAACTAGCTGGACAAACATCTTTCAGGGCTGGTTTCGGTTTACTTGGTCCTGCTTCAGCTCAGAGAATTTGATGATTTCTCAAGGTACCTTTCAGCCCTACATTTCTATGATACTGGACCAGGGTAGCGTCCCCACAAGTTTTGTGTGCATGATTTCTGCTAGCCAACTAATTTTTAAATTAAAAATAAAAAAAAATCTAAATTGGAATATACTGCACTAATCCTGAACAATGTAGCAAAATACTTACCTTTCTAACTTGAAATATGAATCCATATTGTCTATACAGAACAATGTTTCAGTATCATTTCTGCCTCACTATAGTTCTGATTATTTCATCTCTTCCTCCTAATATAATATTCCCCAAAATATGAAATATATACACATATTATAAAAAAGCAGTATTGTGGACCTCCCATGCTGTTCTTAAACAACAGATATCTGTTCACCAGGTACATCAAGACTGGATTGTACATTTAACAAGGGTGAATCTGTTCCAATTTTATCCAAGTCTCCATTACATTTACATTTTAAAGTGTCAGAGTTCTGGACTAAGCTTGTCTGCACTTGAAAGCTGTTGCAGGTTTTGTGTATCTGCATTATGTGATCCAGAACAATGGCTGCACAAGCAGTCTGTCAACACCACATTGTAATCCCCAGCTAAGCACCCTTTGGGATCACTGCATGCACACAACGCTGCACGGTTTCAAAACAAGCAGTCAGCATTCTGGGCAGACATCTCCTGGTACAGTGCTTCCCCACTAAACTCTATGCATTCTGGGATTATTTTTGCTGCACATAGTTAAATACTGAAATAAGTTCCAAAGGGAGGTTGTAGAATCCCCATCCTTGGAGGTTTTTAAGAACAAGTTAGACAAACACCCATCAGATATGATCTATGTGTACTTGGTCTTGTCTCAGTATGGAGGAATGGACTAGATGACCTCTTGAGGTCCATTCCAGACCTACATTTCTATGACTGTGAGATAATTACCAAAAGGCACTTGAATTCTGGGACTTGGGATCAAAATAAATAATTCCCATGATTCCTCTCATTTCATTCTATCATCCATCGTTACAAGCCAGCGCTATTTTTAAAGCAGTGTCAGACAGCATGGAAGAAACATTGCTGAGCATTGTGATCATCACAGTGATTAATTCAAACAGAATACTGCAAATATACGTCATATTGTGCAATGATTTCAGAGCCAAGGACATATAGGCCCCTGAGGAAGATGGAATCGAGAAGATACTAGTGCTTAATCTTTTCCTGCAATGGCTTCAGCAAGTTAGCAGCCACTTGTGAGCTCAGCCAACTAGATTAATAGTTTCCAACGACAGAAGGGACCATTGTGATCATGTAGTCTGACCTCCTGTATAGCACAAGCCATAGAACTTCCCCAAAACAATTCCTACAGCTTTTAGAAAAACATCCAATTTTGATTTAAAATTTGTCAGTGATGGAGAATCCACCATGACCCTTGGTAATTTGTTCCATTTTGTTCTCAGTTAAAAATTTACACCTTATTTCCAGTACTAGCACTGACTAATGGAACAGGATAGGAATGATCAGTGCATGTGTCTTAACATTTATATCTACTAGTGGATGGAGTTTAGTACACTGCAGGTGGGGATTTTATTGAATCACATAAGGCTCTTATGAAATTTTCAAAAAAAGAATGTCATGACATTTTCAATTAATGATTAATAAAAAAAAAATAATACATCAAGTTTAACATTGTGAATAGTAAAAGAAAAAAACTTTATTGAACAAACATAACATGATGCAAAGTTAAAAGTCCAGTGCAAAATAATAGTCCAGCTCATAACAATAGCTGCCAAACCATGCAAGTTCAACCAGGGTCCTTATTATTGACCCTGACATTACTAAAACACAGCCAGAGCTCCTTTCCCTTGTGGTAGCATCAGATCAGGTTCTCGGAGTGCCACCTCTCCTTTGTTTGTTTTGATAGACACTTGCAGACATGTGAATTATGGTGACTGTTCTTCAGTCTGGAATTCGCACCTCTCCCCAGAGGACAATGAAGTCCAGGACCTCAGCCTGGGACCACACAGGAGCATGAGGCATGGCTGCTGAATAATCATTTCCATGAGCTGGAATCACGAACAGCGACCCTTGGCTGCATAACACCATTTAAATAGGGAGGTGACAGTCACGTCAAGATGACTCCAGAATAGTAGAGGGCACACAGATACATAGACAAGCTGACCCAGGTAGCCAGCAAAGCAGCATGGGATACACTGCTCTACAGCCAAAATGCTTCTGAAATAAATGTAGTCAAACTTTACTAATTCTGGGTCACTGAGAACGAAAATGATGCTTAAAATTGTTGATTGAGTCTAGTTTTCAAGATATGCTATTGGGTCAGTATATACGACCCGTGACTTGGGAATGGTGGAGGATAAGCGAGTTATAAAGGGAAGGGATCTCAATTTAAACCAGAAATGACTAAAATACATCTTTGACTGGATCTATGAATAAATCTATGACTAGGTTTGGACAGTACTTGCTTTTTAGGCAAAACAATGACTGATGCAATCTGAAGCTGGTATTGCGTCATACATGATATGAATTGCATCATGTTATTCCTAGAAGTCATGGAGGATGCAATCCTAACGAAGCTTACATCACTCTGCTGAACAAATTGCCCTATATCAGCTCTAGAAATCATACAGTGTCGTGCTCTCTTATTTGTCAGTGTTTGATTTTGCAAAGGGACACACTTCTGTTTAGCCAAAGTGAGCGGAGATGCCTCGTATTTGTGTGAACAGTGCAGATAACTTCTGCTATGTTTGTGGTGAAGTGACTTTTGCATCACAAAAGCGCAGTATAACCACTATGGTTAAGAAAGCCTATCACCTTTATTTTGGCTGCAAAATTGGAGATCAGGACAAGAGGTGGGCCCCACACATATGCGGCAACACTTGTGCAACAAATCTTCGCCAGTGGTTGAACAGGAAAAGGAAATCTACGCCTTTTGCAGTGCCAATGATTTGGAGAGAGCCAACAGATTATACCAGCAATTGTTACTTTTGCATGGTGCCTCCAGTTGGGAAAGGTGTGTCAAAGAAGAAAAAGTGGACTGTGCATTATCCAAACATTCCATCAGCTATATGCCCAGTACCCCACGGAGAAGGACTGCCGGTTCCTGATGCACCAGAATCATTCTCACTTGGGTCAGATGAGGAAGAGGAAGAGGATGAAACTTCTGGTCCTGAACCAGCAATGTCACAGGACCCGTATTTTCTCCCATCCTCCTCCTCTGAACCACACCTCATAACACAAGGTGAACTGAATGACCTCGTCAGGGATTTGGAACTCCCCAAGAGTAAGGCAGAGCTGTTGGGCTCCAGACTACAGCAGTGGAATCTCCTGGCAGGTGATGTTAGGGTTTCCTTGTTCTGTGACCGTCAAAAGGATCTTGTCCCATTCTTCTTCATGGAAGGCGATCTTGTAGCCTGCAACAACATCGATGGTGTGATGGCAGCCCTCAACATCGTTCACGATCCAGATGAGTGGAGACTGTTCATTGATTCATCGAAGACGAGTCTTAAAGCTGTTTTACTGCAAAATGGCAATGTTTTGCCACCAATTCCAGTTGGTCGTGCAGTCCATATGAAGGAAACCTATGACAACATGAAACAACTTTTGCGGTTCATAAACTATGACCAACATCAGTGGCAGCTTTGTGGCGATTTGAAGGTTGTTGCTCTCTTGGTTGGTCTGCGGACTGGATACACAAAGTACTGCTCTTTTCTCTGCGAATGGGATAGTCGTGCAAGAGATTCCCACTAGGAAAGAGGAAAGATTCCCACTACATCAGGAAAGATTGGCCACTCCAACAGTCATTGGAGCCTGGGAGGAAAAGTGTTCAGCATCCACCACTTGTTGAATCAAGGAAGATTTTGTTACCACCCTTACACATCAAGCTGGGTCTGATGAAGAACTTTGTCAAGGCCATTGACAAAACACAAGCAGCTTTCAAGTACCTCTGTGGAAAATTTCCAAGGTTAAGTGAAGCTAAGATAAAGGAAGGTGTCTTTGTTGGTCCTCAGATTCGTGAACTTCTTCAAGATGATGCATTTGACCATGCACTGCGTGGCAAGGAATAAATGGCATGGAAAGCCTTCCAGTTAGTGGCAATAAATTTTCTCGGAAACAACAAGGCAGACAACTACAGGTTGTTGATGGAAAACCTCCTCAAGTCATACAAAAGCCTTGGTTGCAACATGTCACTAAAAATACATTTTTTGCATTCTCATCTAGATTTTTTTCCACCGAACTGCAGAGCAGTGAGCGACGAGCACGGCGAGCAATTTCACCAAGACATTGCAACAATGGAGAAACGCTATCAGGGCAAATGGAGCCCATCAATGCTTGCAGACTATTGCTGGACAGTGACAAGAGATGCTCCATTTAATGAATACAAGAGACAAGCCAAGAAGCGCCGAGTAGACACTGAATAGGACTAAACTATGTACATAATAGTTTCTTGCCTTTTGTTTCATAATAAAATTTTATTTATATAACCCTTTTGCTGATTTTTAAAAGTGTTACATAAACAGGACAGGTGAAATATTATCATGTAAAGCAACCATAAACACATGAAAAGACCTAGGTTTACAATTTATGATTAAAACTCTACTATCTACACAATATACATAGACATAAAATGTAAAAACTTAAATATCTTAGAAACAGTAGCCAATCAGTTGTTTTAATTGTCATATTTGAATTCAGCACATCAAAATACATAATAAATAGCACATTTTATCTCTGAAGCAGATGACTTCTCAAAAATTGTAGACCAGTGTAATTAGATTTTAGAATGCATGCATACGGTATCATCCAAGAATTTCTGCTCATTATAATCCTTCCTTAAAAGTATGTACTGTAGTGTAATCTTTTAATCGTTATTTTATATATATATATATATATAAAGAAATTACTTTTAGCAAAGCCTCTAGACATGTAATTATCCTTTTAAATAGCTTTATAGCCACAAAAACTTAGTGTTAGAAACAGTAGCCAATCAGTTGTTTTAATTGTCATATTTGAATTCAGCACATCAAAATATATAATAAATAGCACATTTTGTCTCTGAAGCAGATGACTTCTCAAAAATTGTAGACCAGTGATACCAGCAGGACTGCCAGATATAGAACAGTTGTTCCGGGATGGGGTTACATCTACACCTACTTTGTTTTGGGTAAATTCATCCTACACCTCGGTATACACACTCTCAAAGGCAGTGTATTAATGTGGGTTAAAACATCAGCTGATTTGCAACAAATGGGGGTAGCGGGTAACTCAGTGGTTTGAGCATTGGCCTGCTACACCCAGGGTTGTGAGTTCCAATCCTTAAGGGGGGCCATTTAGGTATCTGGGGCAAAAATCTATCTAGGGATTGGCCCTGCTTTGAGCAGGACATTGAACTAGATGACCTCCTGAGGTCCCTTCCAATCCTGATATTCTATGAAAAAAATATGTGTGACCACAAAGCACTTTCTCACAAAACAGTGCAAGTTAACCCACAACAACTTTTAATTTAGACAAACCATTATACACTTAAAAAAAAATACAGTGCTTTGCTTTGCTTTTTGAATGTTCAGGAGCAGCATGTAACAGAAGCTATCTTTGCCTGTTCTACCGTACACCTGAAAATCCACTCCAAGGAAGGGAGTGGTGTTATTGGAAAGAAGCCTACAGTTTAACGGGCTTGGTTTACATATCTGTACATGTATATTTCCTGACCCAGCATAAGAACCTACACAACTGCCTCACACACAAATTATTCCCATTTTGGGTCTGAATAATGTTTGTCATGGGAGGGAGGTATGCCAACCAAAATATGGCTGTGTACAAGAACACTGCCTTTGTAGCCAAACAGAATATAATTCCAGAATGTATCCCATGAAGAGTGATCTCGTCTCACAGGCTCAACTGCATGAAAGTATGGGAGGAAAGAATGGCCTATTTCACAACCATTAAAGAAAAGATCAACAACTTCCCCGATAGGATTATATTTTAATTGCATGCCAGCAGCAGCAGGGTCAAATTAAAGATGAGTTCCAATAAACGTAGCCAGACTTGAGGATTCTGTCTTATCCTTTTCAGTTTGTTCAGTTATGCGATAAAATATGGTTATTAGACCTTAAAAGATTTTCTTCCCTCACCCCTGATACGCTTGCTCAGCAAGGGACACTCTGTTCGAATGGGTACCCATCACAGATTTCAGGATTGGCAAATGGCCCATGAGACAAAAAGTTCAACATCATATCCCCATTTAGAATCTATTTAAAAAAACAACCACTCTGCTATCCCCCACATCAGAGACTATGTGTTGTGAAACACCCTGCAAAGATTTCTAGTTTTTTTATTCTGTCTGAACCAAAAAATATGGACAAATCTTTAGTGGATGCCAAATAACTGTTACCAGGGCCAGCTCCAGGCACCAGCTGAGCAAGCTGGTGCTTGGGGCGGCAGATTGAATGAGGCTGCATTCCGCCCAATCCTAGGGCAGCACAGCCGCTTTTTTTGGTGTTGTTGTTGTTCCGCTCCGGCCGCCCTGTAGGGGGCGGCGGCGCGGAGGACAGGAGCGCCCTGCAGTAAGCCCGACAGGGCAGTCCTCGTCCTTCTCTCCCCGCCGACCGGAGCCCCCCCGGCAGACGGCGCGGCAGGAGGGGCCGTGTGGCAGCGCCCCGCTGTAGACCTGGCCGCCCCTCTTCTCTTTCTCTCCCGCCCGCTCCCTCTCCCTCCCCCCCACGCTCCGGCCGCGCCGCAGGTTTTTGTTTGCTTTGCAGTTCTGGCCGCCCCATGGTTTGTTTTTTTATTTTGCTTGGGGCGGCCAAAAAACCAGAGCCGGCCCTGACTGTTACAAATAAAATAAGCAAGCAATAATAAAATGCTATCAGGAATACGCATAGCTTGGGTGGAACATGCAATTAGGCAAGTGAGATCATACTTAGAAAGACTGCCTGAGAACTGTAGTTCGCATTCCATCTGCTTAGAAAGTCTGCTTAGGGGAAACTTCCTGTTCATGCTACCGAGACCAAACTAAGGCCTCATCTACACTACACAGTTTTGTCGACAAAAGTCAGCTTTCGTCGACAAAACAGTGGAGGTGTACACACAACAATGCTCCTCCCGCTGATTTAACTCTCCTGCTATGCCAACAAAATAAAAACCACTTCAACAAGAGGCATAGAGCTTTTTGCAGCAAAGTTAGATTGACGCAGTGTCAATGTATACACTGTGCTTGGTTATGTCACTGTAAATGGCCTCCTGGAGGTGTCCCACAATGCCCATCATGACTGCTCTGGTCAGCACTTTGAACTTCCCTGCCCTGCACCCAGGTACACAGGCCTCTGCCCCTCTCCCTTTAAGGGACCAGAAATTTTTGAAATTCCACTTCCTGTTTGCTTGGCGTGGACTGCTCACATGGCATCTTTCCAACTGACCATGGTGGCTCCATGCACTAAACAATTTCCTGTGTGGAATACACCAGAGTTGTTGGATCTGCTGGCTCTGTGGGGAGAGGAGGCTGTGCAGTTCCAGCTCCGCTCCAGCCATAGGAATTTTGGTATCTACTGTTAAATTTCTCGTGGCATGTTGGATAAAGGCTATCAATGGGACACGCATCAGTGCCACGTGAAGATCAAGGAGCTGAGGCAGGCCTACCAAAAAGCAAGGGAGTCAAACCATCACTTTGATGCTGTGCCAAAGACCTGCTGCTTCTATAAGGAGCTAGATGCCATCCTCGGCAGTGACCCCACCTCCACGAGCCCTGTGGATATTTCGGGGGGGGGGGGGGACAGGGAGAGGCTGGAGACAGTGGACTGAACCCCAAGGATAAAGTGGTGGATGAGATGGGCAGGTGACAGGGTTGTCCAATACCATGACGAGCCAGGATCTCTTCTCAACCCCGGAGGGTTCAAGCCAGTCCCAGCACTCCGTCTGTGGTGCACATGATGTAGGGGAGGGAAGCTCTGGTAAGTGCTCATTTTGAGTTGATACTGCTCGGTTACATGAGGTAGAGCTGTCCTTTGCTTTGTTATATGCTAGAAGTGGGTTTAGAGAGAGAAATGTACAAGACTAGCTGTGTTTACCTCTGCTTCACATTCTCCTATGCAACTACACAGTGGGGCCCTGCAGATGCACACCGAGATTTCACATAAATCCTCCAGTGAAATCTCTAGGAAACTTTCACGGAGGTACTCGCGGAGGATTACTCTGTGGAAGGTTCCTTGGCAGGGCTGCTTTGTTCCTTCCCCCGCTGTAGGAAACTTTCCCGTGTCAATCGGCAATCACTTGTGCAGGGACCAAAGCGGCACATATGTGAGCAGCATAGGGACTCAGTCTGAAGTTGCACCTATGCAGGAAATGCATCTTTGCAACCTTGCTTACCCTCAGGAGTGAGATATCGGCTTCAATGACCCCCGCCTATGGAAAGTGGTGGCAGAATTTACAATATTGTCCCTAGTCACTTGCAGTGATCCCCTTAAAAAACCACCTAGATCCTTTGCCTCATCTTGAACGCCCTCTTCCCCACCCCTGCCAAACTCACGATGTTTAAGGCATTTGCTTGAGTTATGTGCTTGCCAAGGGACAGTCAGAAAGAGGTTTTTTTACTATCATGATTCAATGCTGTGAGTGCACTATCATGCCTCTGTTTATTGTTTCCTGTGTTTCTGCAGATGTGGCCTTGAGGAGAACCCCTTAGACACTGGTGGAGTGCCTCTGCCAGATAAGGAAGTGACCCAGGAGCAAATGTTCTGAGGAGTGCTCCAATCCTTTGACGCCACAGAACAAGAACACAGGGTGTAGAGAGAGACAATCAATGAAAAATTAAAAATAGATAGCCAAGAGAGGAAGCAGGGCGAGGAGAGAATTTTAGAGGACCAGGAGTGGATGATAAAAGTGATGGAGACCAAAGAGAGATACTGAAGTCCCTAATCGTGCTGCAGGCGCAACACATGTGAGCTCGCTCCCTCCTGCAGCCCATAAGGAACCGCTAGCTATGCCCTCCCAAAACTCCTTGCATCTTCCCAGCCTGTCGTATACCCCGTTCAGTCCATTCCTTTGGACGGGTTCCCCAGTGATAGCTGGACTTAGACACAGCTATGAGAGCCTCCATCAAGAGAGTGCTCCTCTTAGTGTTATGTCCCTATAAAGAAAGCGTTTTTTTGTATGTATTGGTTATTGCTGTTTGATTTTCTTTCAGAGAGTACATTTTTATTAATCTTTATTTATCTCCCACACACGATGGCTGCTGCTGGAATTCATACACAGTGGCAATTTGCACATTTGCAGACAACAAATCACGTTCAGGAAGCAATCATCCAAATTTTCATTCAAGGCAACAAGTTAACAAAGCATGGCAAAATGCTTTATAGTAAAACACGTTACTGGTGCTCATTGTCAAAATGGTGCCTCAGAGCCTCCCTGATTCAAATAGCCCCGCCTTGTGCCCCTTTAATAGCCCTGGTATCTGGCTGCTCAAAATCAACCACAAGGAAATCCGCCTCCCCGCTCCACCCCTGGGGAAACTTTTCACCCATAGCCTCACAAATATTATGCAGCCTACATCAGACTGCTTTGACCATAGGAATATTTGCTTCACTGAGATCTAACCTGCCAAAAAGGCAGTGCCAGCGAGCCTTTAACCTGCCAAACACACATTCAACAGTCATTCTGCATCTGCTCAGTCTATTGTTGAAGCGCTCCTTGATGCTGTCCAGGTTTCCTGTGTAAGGCTTAATCAGCTATGGCAGTAAGGGATATGCTGGGTCTTCCAGGATCACTTTAGGCATTTCAACACCCCCATTGGAATCTTCTGGTCTGGAAAGAAAGTCCCTGCTTGCAGCTTTCTGTACAGGCCAGTGTTCCTGAAAATGCATGCATCATGCACTATCCCTGACAACCCCATGTTGATATCAGTGAAATGACTCCGGTGACCCACAAGCGCCTGCAATACCACAGAGAAGTACCCCTTTTTATTGATATACTCCGTCACAAGATGGTCCAGGGCCAACATTGAGATATGCGTGTCATCTATCACCTTGCTGCAGTTAGGGAATCCCATTGCCACAAAGCCACCCACTATTTCACACACACTTCACACTCACAGTCCTTCATAAAAGGATGCAATTAATGGCCCTGAACACTTGCGTGAACACAACCCCCACAATGGACTTCCCAACTCCAAACTGATTCGCGACTGACCAGTAGCAATCGGGAGTTGCCAGCTTCCACACGCCTATTGCCATGCACTTCTCCACTGAGAGGGAAGCTCTTATTCTGGTGTCCTTGCGCCACAGGACAGGGCAGGAGAGCTCAGCACACAGTTCCAGAAAGGTAGCTGTACGCATCGAAAAGTTCTGCAGCCACTGCTCATCATCCCAGACTTGCATAACGATGTGATCCCACTGCTCTGTGCTTGTTTCCTGAGCCCAAAAGCGACGGTCCACCGTCTGCAGCTACTCCATGAATACCAAACTTAATCTGGAATTGTTTCTTTCCACGGCACACAGCAGGACAGGCAGCATGGATTCCTGTTCAGATTTGAAGCTCATGAAATACTGCATGATCCGCCGCAGTGTGTTCGTAACATTGATCACAAAACTAGAGAGCAGTGCAGGATCCATGCTTTCAGGCAGAGATGGAGGGCGCACAGTTTACAGGGACTGTTAAAAAACAGCACAAAATGTAGTTGGAAGTCCATGGAATAATAGGACAGAAAAAACTGCATCATGGGACGATGCAGAAGGTGGCAAGTTGCACAGTGGGATAGCTACCCACAGTGCACTGCTCTCTCTGTCAACGCTAGAGCACCAACTGTGGATGGGCTCCGACGACACAAAGAGTGTTGTGTGAACATGCGCAAGCGATGCAATTATAGCAGTTTATGATCATTGGTGTAACTTGCGTTGATTTTACTCTGTAGTGTAGACGTAGCCTCAAACGATCTCCACCTCACCCGTTTACTTTAACATCATCTTCACTGGCAATTGAAAAAAAAAAAATGCATCGCTCCCCGCAAATGGCACGGAGATCTCATAGCTGCCTAGCTTGATTTAAACTGCACATTCTGTATTTTGGCTTTTTTGCGGGGGAGGAGGGAAGGAATGGAGATAATGGGACTCGTGTAGGAGCAAAAGTTTAGCACTGTAGTGGGGGTGGGAGGTGGAACAACAAACCATCACATCTGGTCCTTACCTGTCTATATAATTAATCTATAATGCAAATCAAGGCTGAAAACAATGCTTTTCCTTCATACCTAGGGTGCACTTTTCTGGGAGGTTCTTCATCGTAGGCTAAAGAGGAATAAATCACACATAACAAAAATGTTTTAAAATATTTTAGATTCCTATTCCTAGTTTTGGATGACTTGGGGCTGTGGCCCTCTAATAAAACTAATTCAGGGTAATCATTTTGCTAAAAGTCATTACCAAGCTCTGATTTCTCAGTTCTCCTGTTTGGATCCAGAGCCCTCTTCTCCACAGAGACAGCAGCAGAATCTTAGGAAGCCACTCTCACTTACTAAAGGGCTAGTAAGTAGTGAAGAAAAAAGTTAGCCAAGCTTTTTGGGAGGCTCATATTCAAGTGGCAAACCTCCAGTAATAGTAAGCAAGGCCCTTTTGTAACTTAATCTAGACACAACACACAAAAGAAATAGGATTAATCTCAATGAAACTACTGTACTTTGCTACTTACTGCTCTCTGTGTGCGCTGAAGTAATTCTCACCAAGGACTAGAAGAAACTGGATTCAGCTCAGATCTTTTTCTCTGTCACCCTCAAAACAAAAAGCAGAACAGAAGAGAAAGTAAAAGAAAATCCAGAAAACCATTTGTTTTTCAATTGTGAGGAGGGTGGCTAGTGGTAGCGAAGTACCAAATCTTAAACTCCGGAAGTTTCCAATGAAGCTGCTCACACATGCATGTATCTGAAAGCTAAAATTGGTCTTTAATGCCCATGAATGGGAGTATGATTACAAGACGTCACTGGGTAAAAAAAGTAAATGTTTACAAAACTTGAGACTAACAGAAACATCATCATCATATCTTTCTCTAGATTTCAGCCTTCAGTGAAAACAGTTTAATGCACTCCTCTGCAGTATTCACAACCAAAACATTGAATGTTGTGCTAAATGCATAAAAACATGAAAGTGCTGTTGACTAGAAAATAGAATAAACAAAAGTGAGAGCGATCCATCTTTTTTCAGTGTCCAAACTGAGGAAATAGGGAAGAAGTAAATTAAATGTTTAAGATTATTTGTTTTAATGCCTGAAAGTGGCAAGAGCAGAGGGCAGCCTGATAAGCATTATGCTCAGAGCTAGTTGGAAAACATATTTTCCATCCCACAAAAAAATTCAAAATAAAAAAAAATCATCACAAATCAGGACAAAAAGGCAAGAGTTTCAAAAATTTTCACAAAATTAGAAAACAAATCTTTTAATGTCAGCCTAAACATTTCTTTTGACAAATCTGAAATGTTTCAGCTTCAACCCTTTATAATTGTTATATAAAATAAATTTCTAAACAAAATTTCATTTCAAAACAAAAATATGAACACTTTTTCTTTGTTCCAGAAACATCGAAATGGGACATTTCTATATATTTAAAAGTCTTATTCCAAATTGTTTTTTTTTTTTTAAATGTAGAAAACAATACAATTTGGGGGGAGGGGGAAATCCCGTTTCATTTTTGACTCGCCCTAATGCTCGTTTTAAAATGAAATGGACACTGACACTCACCCCCGTAAGACAGAGTTACTGGTAACAGCTTTGAAAAGTCATGTTTTTATTTTAATTGTATTACAGTATTAACTCGTGCCCCTCCCAGCAATAACCACTAACAGGGCACTGCGAGAGGCGCCGGGGGGCCTTCTGCCAGGCTGAAGTCTGAAATCAGAGCGTGGTGCGCCCAGACTCCGAGCCGTGCGCAGCGGCAGCAGGTCTCAGCCCTGGCCCGCACCCGTCCCGCAGCAGGGTTGTACCGCTAGGCGGCCCGGGTCGGCCCGCAGGGCCAGCAGCTCTCTCCCGCGGGGGCGAAGCAGGACATCCCCGCTCAGCGCGCCGGGGCTGAGGGGTCGGTGTCCTAGGGGCAGGAGCTTCGCGGCGGGGCGGGAATCGACCTCCCGCTAAAGCGACCCCAGAGGCTGCAGGTACCTGCGAGCTGGCGGGGGCGGATCCGTCGCTGTGTCCGGCGCGCGGGCCTGGCCCTGCGAGCTGTGCGCTGCGCTCCGCCGGGGACAGGGGGAGGGGCGGCCCACGCGAGCCCGCCCGCCAGGGGGAGGAGAGGGCGGGGCACATGCCCCGTCCGCCCCCTGAGGCGGCGGACCCGGAGTAGCCGCATTGACCGGGCGAGAGGGACCGGCATCCCCTTCTCAGCGGGCCGGCCCCGCCCGCCCGCACGCCGACAGGCTGGGAGTGGAGGCCCCGCGGGGTCCCTGGCCGCCGTGGCACCTGCCCCGGGGAGCAGAGCCCGCCCCTCCTGGGCCTGCCGTGCCTCGCGGGAGTCGGACCCGGAGTGATGGGAGGGTGGACACGGCGCGTGGGAGAGAAGCTCCCAGTGCCCGTGCGGGGGTGGGCTGCGTGGAGGGGAGTGAACCCCCGTATGCTGCAGGGCCAGACCCCTTAGAAATGCAAATAACAAGAACTCCGATCCAAGCCCCTGCAAGGCTCCAGGGAAGAGCGGTTTGTTGTCTCCAGTGGGATTGCTGGCCAAGCCTGGGCCCGAAAACTGTCAGGTAATCCAGCCCCCATTGCAGTAGCCCCTGGTTCTGACCTAGAGCTTTTCAACAGCAGAGCTCAAAGCGCTTCACAGCAGTGCCTTTATCCTCCCAGCACTGAGGGAAGGAAGTATTACCATTCTAGGGTGACCAGATGTCCTGATTTTATAGGAACAGTCCCGATTTTGGAGTCTTTTTCTTATATAGGCTCCTATTACCCCACCCTCTGTCCCAATTTTTCACACTTGCTGTCTAGTCACCCTATACTAGTCCCATATCACAGCTGGGGAAGGCACAGAGAGCTGCTGAATGACTTGATAAGGACACAGGAAGCTTGTGGCAGAGCAGGGACCTGAACCCATGTGTCAGGGTAGTTCCTTAACCAACAGACCCTACAGCAACCGACTGATCAACAGGAAGCATGAAGTCAAGTTGAGGTCTTGGAATCACAGCAGTAAACACTGTCATTGTGTGACCTTGGACAAGTCTCTTTACCTTGCTGTGGCTCAGTTTCTCCATCTGTAAAATGGGGTATTGTGAGGCTTAGCACATTGTTTGCAAAGTAATGTAAGAACTTATAAAGCAGTGTTCCTCACCCTAGAGGCCATGGGACAGGTTTAGGAGGGTTACAAACAGCGCTCGCATTAGGGAGTAGGAAGCAGGGCAATTGCCTGAGGCCCTGCAAAGCTAATTTGCATGTTTCAGCCTCCACTGCCCAGGGCCTAAACCAGGCTTTTAAATCCAAACATTGTCACCCGCCATGGCTAGCCCCCAACCCCGCCCCTTCTGCCTGAGGCCCTGCCCCTCACCAGAGCCCAGAGCCATCCCTTCCGCACGGCCACCAGTCTAGTCCAGCAGCTAGCCCTGCTGACCCAAAGGAGCACCAGAAGGGCAGGTGGCATATGACCCCAGCCTCTCCATCCCCAGAGCATGGGAGGCCCCAGCCCCGGAGCACCAGGAAGGTGGGTGGCGTACGGCCCCCAGCCCTGGAGTGCCCCGCCGCAGAGCACGGGAAGGCGAGCGGCACACCCCCACCCCAGCCGGAGCACTGTGGGGCTAGAGCTGGAGGACTGGAGCCACATGTAGGGAGTGGTCATGGCCGGTGGTGGGGGTCACGCCTGGCTGGTTGGGGAGGCAGAGCCGCATAAAAAGGTTGAGAAACACTGTTCTGAAGGAAAGTACTTTAGAAAACTACAGGTTTTTTATGCCCTACAGTATCTCAATGTTGTGATATCATTAGGGCTGTTATATTAATACTTTAACATGTCTATTTACAGATAAAAATAATGAGGAATCCCAGTAATGAGTGGCTTCAAAAATTATTTTTCCTCCCTTGGTATCCTGCTGTTAATTAAATTGTCTCGTTAAACTGACCTCACACTTGGTAAGACAACTCACATCTTTTCATGTATTTATACCTGCTCCTGTATTTTCCACTCCATGCATCTGATGAAGTGGATTCTAGCCCACAAAAGCTTATGCCCAAATAAATTTGTTAGTCTCTAAGGTGCCACAAGGACTCCTCGTTATTTTTACTGATACAGACTAACATGGCTACCACTATGAAACCTGTTTACAGATAGACATTTAAGAGCAATGGGTACAGAGTAAATTCTCATACGTAATGCAAGATGAGGCAGATAACATCTGACCTAATTCCAGAACAGAAGAAATGTGCATGAAAGTGAAGGAGCATGCAGTTCACTGGGAAATATGAGTATGCAAATGTCAATGGAATGAAAGCAGAAAACATGAGCAACTACAACAGAAGACTCTGAGGACAGGAAACAAAGGAGTGAAAACTGTGTGGTTGATGTAGTATTAAACTCCCTAAACTTTAAATCTAACCAAATGAGGGTCAATCCATCATCATCATATCCACTCATTATACTCCACACCCAAACACAACCACTCTATGAACTTCATACACTCATATCTCAATGTCTGTACTTTGACCCATCAACCTTTTACCCCCAATCGGGGATATTGCAGACTATGTATTCCTCATGCCACCTGATCTTAAACCAAACTTTGCACCCTCGATAATCTGTATGTTATTCCCTGATAACCAGAAACTTCTATGCTCAAACTCTGTTCACTATTCTTTTTTTAACATCATCTTAATAAAATTCTTAAATCTGTAAACACACTGGCCTCCCTGTAAAATGTGCTAAGCCCAAGATGCTATATGTCAGAAAAAGGGACTTCAAGCAGGGAGTGGTGATAACATAATGAGATAGATCCAGAGAAAGAGGATATGGCCACAGCAGAGACTATTACAGGGCTGTCTGTGAAAGTACATAGAATTCTGATGAACCAGAAAAGAAAAAAAATTCACTGATGAAATGGAATTATAAACATGATTAGAGAGTTGCTTTTATCTTGTGGGAATAGTGAGAGTGGTTTAAAAAACAAAACAAAAACCAGCTGTCTGTGATAGAAATGGCTATAGACCTGCCAATATCTAATCATAGTGAGAAGCAGCTTATAGATTAATCAGCAAAGGTAGCATGTAAAAGTATCAAAGAGCATGGAACACAGGGCAGACAAAAATGGATTGCTGGATTCTAATAAGTCTCCAGCAAAGATTTTGAATATATATATTTTCAGTGTACAGATCCTTGAGCTTGCAGACTGCTTTTGTTGAAGTCAGGAAGAATGAGTTTCCTTTCCACAAACCCAGGCTCTATATGGTCCAAGTCTATAATGATAGCTGTAGAGATGCCATTGGTAAACTTTGGTGTACGCAGTGTTGTTGTAGGCATATCGGTCCCAGGATCTTAGAGAAACAAGGTGAGGACATGTTTTATTGGACCAACTTCTTAGCGAAAGAGACAAGCTTACACATAAGTCTTCCTCATACCTGAGAAACCTATTCAGTGTGTTACAGCTAAACACAAGGTGGAACAGATTGTTTAGCAGAAGTAAACACATAATACTGACAAAAATGGTAGTGTAGACAAGCCCTTAGTGTTAAGTTGTCTTGTATGTTGTTATAGAGTTGTATCTGATCTGACAGAAGTCAAGACCTACCTCTGTGTGTATTGGAGTTATTACTTTCAGTGTTCCAGTACAAATCCCTGTACTTCTATAAGCAAGCATGACCATAAAAGCCTAGATGAATGAAATGTTAAGTTGATAGTTTAACCAGAAAGAGAACATTTATCTAGATTAATCCAATCATGCCTCCTGCTCTGGAAAGTCCACAGCATGCAGCTGTATTACCCCTGGGTTGGTTGGCAGTAGTTTGAAAATGTTTTGACTTGCAAAAGATGAATCTTGGGATGCCAGGAGAGGAATCTTGGAAATTTTGCTACTGTGACTCCAAGTCCCAGAATTCCAATAGCTTGTGGTGGGCATCCCACAACACCCTGTGAGAAAAATCCCAAAATGAAGTGAGCCCAGTAGTAGGACAAAGCACCAGGGGATTCTCACCCACAATGTTAAGTGCTTATTTAAAAAAATAAAAATCAGTGCACACTGATTCAGGGGAAAGTAGGTAAAAGCCAGCTGCGTGGTTGCAATGATTTCAGAATAGTTATCTGTCCCAACTACCAGCCACTAATCCCCATGCAGACTATCCCTAAAACAAGATATAAGAAACAAATTAGATGCGTCTTCTAATGAGAATAATTAGCTTAGAATTCAACTCCCTTTTCCTACAGAACATAAATGTGAGGATGCAAATCTGATTTGCATGGCTCACCCACTCGTGAAAACCCCATATTAAAGTAGTTAGAAAGGTTCTAATTTGATGTTTAAGCACCACACTGTCCATAGTGGCTTTTCCAACATGTTTATACCAGTTTTAACATGGCTGCAACCACGGTTAAACCATGTTTAAACACCAACTGTAAAGCCACTGCGAACAGGGCATATGACTGTCTACACTAGAGAATTAAAGGGTCCCTTATCAAATTGATGTGATTGAAGCACACACAATTCAATGCCTCCTTACTAGCTCTGATTACTGGTGTTTTGAACTGTTGCAATTTTACCAGCATCCACTCTAGTGGTCGTGTAAACTTTTTCAGAGGCAATGCTTATTTATTGCACAGCTCCCCGAAGCAATGGATTTTGGGAGCTTTTGGAAAGCCACTAGTGAACTATAGACCAGAAGTGAGAGCTTTCAGGTAGTTTTTAATCCACATTGACAATAAAATGATGCAGACTGAAATGATTCAGACTCAATCAGTATTTAGCCTTGATAAAAGCAAGTCTAATAAAAAAACATTATTTGACACTATGTAAACCATTGGGAAGCACTTATTTATTGACAGGAATGTGTTTTACAGGTGTGCTAGGGAGGCTATGCAGTTCCAAGGCTTAAATTACTTTGGCAAGCCTTTTAGGCCTTTGCCACATAGTGGTTGCAGAACCATGTTACACATGTGGCCATGCATGTTTAAACTTGGTAAGTTGCTAACATGATTTGAACACGTTTTCCTTAACCAGTGTGGGGAGGGAATTCTTTTCCCCCACCCCCAGACCTATATTAGCCAAACTACAATCCATGGAGTGTTTTTATCTATATAGTAATGTTTAAGAAAAAAAAAATCCATCCCACACTGATCTGGGAAATTTTGCTCCTTGCGTAGACAGTGCTTTATAAATAAGTCCCTTTCTGAATGTAGGCTCCTCTTAGACACAAGATGTACTCACTGTGTCCTAGATCTTCAAAAGATAACACACCCTAGAGAGACACTTGTCACTACTACTCTTGTTTAAATTCTAGTGAACAAAATACCATAGCATCAGTTCAAAAAAGGAAACATGAGCACAAGATCAAAGTTGTCAGGCAGCTGTAGTATATATAGCATCTTCAAGGCTGCCTTGAATTTCAATAGAAAATATTAGTTAATATCTTTTATAAATACAACAGTACAGAATAAAAATGAACATAGCTGTTTCGGGTTTGTAATAGAGAAAATGCAGTAAGGAAGGACTATGTGCCCAAATATCATGGCTATATCCCAAATTCACAACTTCTGGGCACAAATCCAATCTCTGTTAGAGGAAAAAAAATATAATGGATATAAGAGACCAGGTCAGATGCATGTCTCCGTGCCTTTTCAGTTGACCTTTCTTTAATAGTTGCAAGACATTTTTACAGTGGCAGAAAGCAAATGTATTACCATCATGCTGCTAAAGGAAAAAATGAACGTTGGCACACAAAATTAAAATAATCCTTGGTTCTGGCATGGACTGTGGTTATATCTGCAACAATGGGGTCTGTACTTGTATCAGAGTAACAAACCCTAGAAACATTTAGTGACTACAGTGACTACACTTTTTTATTTTTGACTTCACTCCCACCAGACTAACTTCAGATAAACTTATTTAAGTCCACATTCTCCTAACAGCAACAAGGCCATTATAATGCAAGGCATTAAATACCACAGGAATGAGAGCTATAAAGTGTATATAATAAACAAAGGATGGTGAACTCTTGATGTTGATTACTCTGCTAAATAACTACTCCACTTTTTAAAAAAATCATGGTATTCTCCTTATTGGGAAAATAATGCAGCCTTACCAGGAGAACAAGTTTCTCCCTTGGGACCACACTAATGCAGAGAACAGATATTCACTAAAGGCAGAACAACATTAGGGTGGAGAGAGAGTTTATTGTACAAATGAGAGAGATGGAAGAGGTAGATATTTTCTATAGTGCCTCCAGCAACAACAAATAATGGAGGTTATTTATGTGTAACTGGAGGTTCTTTGAGAGGTGTGGTCCCTATCTGTATTCCATATGTGGGTATGCATGCACACCATGCACTTGAGTCTGGAATTTTTTTGCAAGCAACGTCCATTGGCCTGCACATTCACCATAACTTTTCTCATGCCCCAAAGCAAGGGCATAAAGGTTGGTGTGGTCCGATGATTTTCCAGTTCCTATTCTTACTGAAGTCTAAATCTGCAGCAGAGGGGATGGATGACGGGTAGTGGAATACGGATAGGGAGGGTGTGGAGTACAGATACACATCTCAAAGAACCTCCAGTTACAGGTAAGTAACCTCCATTTCTTTTTCAAGTGATGGTCCCTCTGTGTAATCCACATGTGGGAGAATAAACAAACAGCAATCAAACAGGAGGTGAGTGCAAGGATGCAGAAGTGATAACTGACTGTAATACTGCTGTCCCCACAGGTATATCTGCAATGGAACCAGGACCAGAGCATAATGTCTGGTGAAGATACAGAAAGAGCTCCAAGTAGCTCCCCTACATCTCTCTAGTAGGGGCAGGTCTCTGAGCTACATAGCAGAGACTGCTTGCTCTCTGATGGAATGAGCCCTCACCCCTTCCACTGGGTGTGGGGCAGGGGGATGTAGACTAGTTGGTAACAAAAGATAATACAACCAGAGATCCATTTAAAAAGTCTCTGCCCCAATAGAGTGTGCACCTTGATTTTCTGCTATGGAAAAATAGTTTAGATGTCTTTCTAATGTTCTTTGTAGATAAAAAGACAAAGCCCTTTGGACATTCAGAGAATACAGCCTTCTCTCCATCTGCGGCATATAGTTTAGGAAAAAATACTGGTAAGTGGATGATCTGACTCATGAAACAAACTACTTCAGGGACAAATGTGGAGTGGGGGTTTAAATAGACCTTTTCTTTATAGATGGTAGTGTATGGTGGGTTCCCCATGAGCATCCCCAGCTCACCGACTCTTCTAGCTGATATAGCCATAACAAAGGCCACCTTCATAGACAGAGGGGCCTTTGAGCATGTGGCTAGAGGCTTGAAAGGGAGGTTTAATGAGAGATGATTGAACAAAACTGGAGGTCCTACTGAGATATGATCACCACCAATGTTGGAAAGGATCTAAGAAGTCCCTTCAGAAATCTAGGTGTGCTAGGATAAGTGAAGATCATAGGGTTACCCCTGGCTGAAAAGCTCTGATTACTGCTAAATGCACTCAAAGAGAACTGGGTGCAAGACCCAGAGACTTAAGGGTAAGTAGATTTTCTAGGATAGCAGGGATCTCAGCATATTCCAGACAAATGGTGTTGCTGAGTCCAAGAGGAGAAGTGCTCCATTTTGCTGAATAACAGTTCCTTGCGGAGGCCTTTCTGCATTGGTTAAAGATGGAATGCATCTTCCAGAACACAAGAATTCTATTTCCAATGCCCATCGAAATACCCGTGTGACGGTATACCCCCCTGAGGCTTTATGGAAATATGCTTATGAATGTATATGTGAGATAACTGGAATATGTTTTATGCTACATATGCCATGTAACATCTCTCTGTAAAGATTATGATCTACTGAATACGTTCCTCCTGTTTGTATACATGTATCATTTTTTTAACTTGAAGTTAGAAATCAAGCAAGTATACAGCCAATATTCATAAGTAGCCTTAGTAGAGCATTTGATCAGCTTCTTGAGAAAGGAATGTGCTAATTAAGTGCCCAGTCAAGAAACACTTAAAGGACAATGAATCTTGGAAGGCTCCAATCCACATAAGAAGGTAGCATGTAAGCAATGGCTGCTGCCTGTAAAAACTGAATCATGCATGTACATGTGACTTGCCCATGTGACTCCAAAACTCCATCTTGGAGCTGGTCTTTGCATAGGAGAGAGGAGGGGGTCTCCACCCACAAGAGAAAGTCTATTTAAACCCCTGGGAAACCCCTCCGTTTTGTCTTCAGCTGGCTAAAGAGATAGCCTCTCCACCCCCAAAGACACTTGAAAGAAACTGGAACAAAGGACAGTAACTACAGGGGATGTGAGTGATTGCTAGACCCAGACTAGAAGGAGACTACTCTGTAAAAGGAAGCTTACTGGAATTCCTCTGAGGGTGAGGTTTTTATCTGTATTCAGTTTTTTTAGTGAATTAGACAGACTTGCATGTTCTATTTTATTTTGCTTGGTAATTCACTTTTTTCTATCTGTTACTACTTGGAACCACTTAAATCCTACTTTCTGTATTAATACAATCACTTTTTACTTATTAATTAACCCACAGAATGTATTAATAGCTGGGGGAGGAGGGGGGCAAACAGCTGTGCATACCTCTCTATCAGTGTTATAGAGGGCAAACAATTTATGAGTTTATGTCATGAATGAGCTATTGATACTGTTTAAAATGATCTGGTGGAGACAGAGAAGATGGAGTAACCGTCTCAGCCGGTGATGATGACAAAATTGTTCATGGAACCGTTGGAACTGGCTCACCTTCCTCCAAATACTCCCATGGGGCAGGTTGTGGATGGCTAGATGATAGCAAATGGGGCTCATGCATCGATCCTGGGCGTCTAGGGTGGGACTCCCATGGTCTCCAGTATTGCCAGCGGAGGATCATCAGGATAGTCTCTTCCTCTGGTGTAACAATGTCCTGGAATAAAGAAGATCCTGATAGGAGTGATGAATGTGGCCAGATCAGATCAAAGGTCTCAGACCACACTGGAGTATGAGGAAGATCCACCTGCGGAAACTATCAGAACCAGAGCTTCCCCAGTCACACTGGAAGTCAGAGCCACATGGGACAGTGTTGATACAGGTACAACATCGGATCTAGACGTGGATAAGAGCACCGCAAGCTATTTATCTTGAGTCTTTGCCATCAGAGCTGTCAGATCCCTACCCTTGCACACTACCATCTCCTGCAGAGATTTGTTTTGGTCTTAATCCTTAGCATCTGTTGGAATTAATAATTTCAAATATTGTTAATATTCTGGGAACTCAAACACCAATATAACCATGAATTTCTTTATTAAATCTGAAAGCAAAAATGGTACTTTATGCAGTTGCTCTAAACATGTCTAACATCTTAAAAATAAGCAGTTATACATCCAATACAGTATTAATGTTTATAAGCATGTGATCAGTATACTTACAAATAGGCCAGACCTTAGGGATGACCATCTCATTCTGGCATGCTCCAGCATGATCAGGTAGGGTCTGACAAAACCTTCAGATTCATGGCTCTCTTTATACCCTTCAGCTAACTAGCTTTAGCAAAAACCTAGTTTGAAGCAGTTTATCTGTGCTTCTTTCCATTCTCCAAGGTCTTCTCTTATCTTCTTTCTGCCCCCTCCCAGCCGTGCTTAGCAGAACAGTGGGAAGGTTTGGGTTTGTTTCTTGAGACAATTTTTGTTTGTCATATTACTGTAGCTTTTATTTTCTAATTATTTTTGGAACCGTATATCCTTCCCACATTAAAGTAACACTACTTACTAGTCTCACGGCTTTCATTTATTTGCTGATTGGGGCCTTCTTTCTACGGGCCATGAACCATAAAGTGAAAGTTTTTTTCCCCTTAACCAAATTTAAGATAGCTCTAATTTTTATCATCATCCTACAGCACCTGTGCACGCAGTCTCTCACGACTTTGCCTGAGTCAGGGAGGAATCCTCTCTCTTCATGACAGTTTTTGACAAAGATGATTTTTCCTTGTATCTATGAAAGTGCCCCTTACTATCATGTGAAGCCTCTCCTTAGTCTTAGCAGTTTTAGCTTCCATTCCTGAAGTCATGCTTGGAGAGATGCAGCCTGCTTCCTGAGACTGATGTATAGGTCAGGGGAGGATGTTCCCAAGCCGAACCTGATTGGGGTCTCGCTACCTTCTCCACCAGATATTTTCTAAGTTTTAGTTACTGACCCTCAAGTTCTGGGCAGAAAAGAATGGCAGATGCTGTAGTTGAAAGAGATATGAACCTCACCCAGGCAGCAGAGGCAGCGTTGATGGTTGTTGCTCACAGAAAACAGTTTTGGAACACCAGGACCCTGGGCATAATCCCAGACTTCTGAAGCAGAAAAATTCTCCAGGGAAGGGAGAAACTAACTACACTGTGCTAGAATAGACTATAAAAATGAAGTTATATACCAAGGGTTGGCAACCTTCAGCACACAGCCCATCAGGGTAATCCGCTAGCGGGCTGCAAGACGTTTTGTTTATGTAGATCGTCTGCAGGCATGGCCCCGTGCAGCTCCCAGTGGCTGCGGTTCACCGTTCCCAGCCAATATATTTAGAGCAATGATATAGTAGAAAGAATCTTTCTTGCCCTGAGATCCTGACTCAGATTATGCCACGGTAAGAAGGAACTGGAGAGGTCTTAGCCCACACTACCCTTTGTGCCCTTGTTTCAGAGCATAAGGAAAGATATGGCACATATATGGGCCAACAGATACTACTTGTAAAATCCTGGGCTCAGGCACATGCATATCCATTGGTGGAGTACACAAGGACCAGCACTCAAAGAAGAATCTAGTCCTAGCACTACCTATATATTAGACCCACCAACGCTTGAGTATTTTAAGGCTTTAAAAAAAAAGTTCTTATAAACAATTGTGTTGTTTGAGTGAGTCACATAACATCGTTTCTTTGAACTGACAAGCATGAACCCGTTTGAGGGTGAAGAGACTTTTTACAGGTGCTTCTGTGCCTTTTCCACCTATATCATCCTGAGCAATAGCTTGAGCAAAGACTGGTATTTAAGCAATTGCATTTCTAAAAGGTTTTTTGAAGTGGAGTTTAAGATTGTTGGACAATGCCAAGAAAGTGTCCCTACTGCCCCCAATAGCCTCAAAAAAGCATGAATGATAAACACCTTAACCATTCCTGCACAAGACACGTCTTTGATTAATCAGGAGGAAAGTGATCTAGCTTCACCATGAAGGTAGACAAAGTTTTAAAAAGGTTCCTTCACATTCAGTATTTTCAAAAGTACAATATCTAAACAACAGTTCAGAGGTTTTAGCTAAGTTCCCCTCCTCGAAGGTCACCCACTGCTTCTTGAAGACTTAGAAGGGCTGATACAGGAAATGCAGTTCTCTAAAGAAACATGACTTGAGATGAGAATTAATGGGCTCATTAAAAATCAAGTAAAAATCTTGAGCAAAATAGAAGAACTGACCAGAGAACAGGAGGGAAAGCACAGATTTAAAGCTTTTATTAAGATGTTTTTTAAAAAGTGAACGGTACAGAGTTTAAGCGTAGAAGTTTCTGGTTATCAGGGAATAACATACAGATTATCAAGGGGTGCGAAGTTCAGTTTAAGATCGGATGGCATAAGGAATACATAATCTGCAATATCCCCGATTGGGAGTAAAAGGTTAACGGGTCAAAGTATAGACATTGAGATCTAAGGGTATGTTGTTCAGATGATGGCTATGTTCGGGTGTGGAGTGTAATGAGTGGATACAATGATGAGGATGGATTGACCCTCATTTGGTGAGATTTAACGTTTAGTGAGTTTATAGTTCCAGTTCATATGGTCCAACGGAAAAAGTCTCTTGGTCCCTTTCTTGTAGTCGATGCACAGTATCACTCCAACTCACGCTTCCTGGTACTGTCGGTGGCCGGTGATGTGTTTGATGTAGATGTCCCTGGACCATCAGATGGTGTCTGAGACCATGAGGTGCCGCATTACTACAAGACAACAGTGTTGCGTTGCAGACCTTACTCAAGCAAATCTCTCCTTCACCTCAGTTATCATTTTGTTGATAAGGATGATGCTTGATAAGGATGGTCTTTTTATTTTTTCATACTGTAGGAGTAACAATCTTATGACAACTTAGTCTTCCTACAAATATCAGACTACGGTATTGAGATAAATTGTTTGATAGTCTGAGTGTTGAAAATCTACTTAAAATTGAGAGTGCTCCCAGGTGTCTCACCCAGAAACCAAGAGATAGTTTTTAATTGAGCTGGAAGGAGACAAAAGTGTGTTGAGTATTCTGCATGCCTTTATATAAATATGGAGTAAGTTACTCACCAAGACTAAAAAAAAAAAAAAAAAAAAAAAAAAGCAGTAAAATTTTCAAAATGGTCCTAAAGCCCCTAGGATGCTAAATTCCATTTGCAGAATTGCACTTGACTTCTTCCACCAGAAGCTTAAAGAATAAAGTTAAATTTGTGACTAAACTCTTACTTTTATAGCTCAGTTAAGTACCTTCCCACATTCAGGGGTCTAACTTTTACAAAAATTGTTGATGGATATGTATACAACAGCTAGGGTTTGAACTCCCACAGGAAAATAGAAGGACATAGCTTCACATAAGAACAGACACATCCCAAACCAGTGGGAGTAAGGGTTTCACCTCTTCCTTTGAGAATCATAGACTATCAGAGTTGGAAAGGACCTCAGGTGGTCATCTAGTCCAACCCCTTTCTCAAAGCGGGACCAATCCCCAAATGGCCCCCTCAAGGATTGAACTCACAACCCTGGGTTTAGCAGGCCCATACGCAAACCATTGAGCTATCCCTCCCCCGCAAGAGAAGATATTCAAATGGGGGGGGAGGGGGGGAAGAGAAGAGGGAAAAACCACACCAAGAGAATTACAACATTAAAACAAAGGACAGACTGGACTCCATGTGGGAGTCCAATTAAAATGTCTCCATGAAGATCCATGCTGTATGGCCCACACAGCTTAATGAAAAATATGGACCTCAAAAGTTGGATGACACAGGTGACTGGCAGTAGGACACAGATCAACTCACTGACTGAAATCTATGAACAGTAAAAAGCCTTGGTGACCAACATCTCTGTAGTATGTATCCTTGCTGGAAGTTTCCACAAGTCAGAAATTACTCAGGGGGGATAGCAGATTGCAGTGTTATTGGCATTTCATGGCTACAGTTTGCCAAATTGACTATTATGCTCTGGACTTTTCTCCCAAGGTCTAAAGGCATTTCTAGAGTGGGATCTTAAGCTTACTAAACCGCCATCCTGCTGATCACATCCCACACTAGAACACTACTGTTATATTTAGTACTGAAAGGCAGATTGAGAATATACCTTCTGACATGTTGCCTGTCTACACAACGGCTGCCAGGAACCACATCTGGAGAAAACTATTAACGTACTTCATTTGTCCCCTGTATCCATTTTGCTTGCAGAGAGCGTATTTAAATCTGTCCTTAGTTCTGTACTGTTGACTTTTCCTGTATGCAAATAACCCCTGTCCTATAGGGTTCTCAAACTTCATTGTACTATGACCCCCTTCTGACAACAAAAATTACTACATGACCCCAGAAGGGAGGACTGAAGCCTAAGCCCACCCAAGCCCCACTGACCCAGGCAGTGGGGTGAGGGGGAACCAAAGCCCCACTGCCCTGGGCAGGGGTGGGGTGTCAAAGCTGAACCTCAAGGGCTTCAGTCCTAGGCAGGGGGCCTACAACCTGAAGCCCTCAGGTTTCGGCCGTGGCCAGTAGGGCTTGGGTTTAAGCTTACACCTCAGCCCCAGGAAGGTTAATGCCAGCCCTTGCGCCCCCATTAAAACAGGGTCGTGACCCACATTGGGGTCCTGACCCAGTCTGAGAACCGCTGCTCGAGGAGATAAGTATTCTGTACTAAAGCACAAGGCTAAGAAAGGTGCAGTAGGTTTAACACAAACTACTCTAAAAACACTACATTGTTCGAATACTTGTAGTAAACTTTAAGATCATTTGAAGTACCTATTAAAAAAATCCTCAGCATTATAGTGGCAGGTGTTTTTGTCCAGGTTTGAGAGTTTTACATTGTTATATGCCACTACCCTTAGCTTTGTAAGAGTGTTATGCTTGCTTTACTTCAGAAATATGTACACAATCTAAGACGATCACGCACACCCATCCTCAACATCACACCCATTAAACAGGATGAAGAAGTAAAGTTGAAATAGAAACCAGGGCTTTTTGGAGGGGAGGAGGGGGAAGAAGACACCACAAAAACAAACTCAAAGTCTTGTTGACATGACAAAATATCCAAGCAGTAAGACTTCATTAGAACCTTTGTTTTGGTTTGAATGTATTTTGCTGACATCAAACCTTACAGGCCAGAACTCAGCATGGCAAACGGCAGTTCACCATGCTAAAATATCTTCCAATAATATGCAACATATATTCTACTGAAAGAATAATTTAATGGAATCAACTAGTTTTGTGGGTATTTATGAAACCTTTGGCAAAAAACTGGGAATTCCATTTCTTCTAAGTAGCAGCATTACCAGTTAAGTTTGAGAACCCAATTGTTTCTATTAAAAAAATACAGCAGATAACTAGTATTTAAGTACAGCATTTACACTCAGTTTGTGAGGCTCTTTTCTTTTAAAGGTTTGGAGTTGGCCAAAATATTAGCACAGGAGAAAACTCAGTTACAGCAGTAGCATGGTTACATACAGGAAGTCAGCTTGGCATTTAACAAAATGGAGTTCAGTTCACAACAGTATACAGTATCTATTCAAAGCAAGTGTCCAACTCCAACATTTGGGTCTTCAAGCAGGAATCCTTCAAGAGAAGAGTAAACAGAGTCTTCTACCATTAAACAAAGGTAGCAATAAGAAGCATTGCTTCCTAAGCCACATGCGTGTCAAGAATGACTACATCAGGGGTTCTCAAACTGTGGGTCGGGACCCCTCAGGGGGTCACGAGTTGTCAGCCTCCACCCCAAACCCTGCTTTGCCTCCAGCATTTATAATGGTGTTAAATATATTTAAAAGTGGTTTTTAATTTATTGGGGGGGGGGGGTCGCACTCAGAGGCTTGCTATGTGAAAGGGGTCACCAGTACAAAAGTTTGAGAACCACTAGACTACATTCTTTTGCTTTGATGTTTAAGGTACAAGTTTGGTAAACATGTTAGCATTTGTGAATGCAAGTTGTTACAGTCTCATTTAAAAAAAAAAAAAGTAAAGTGAATGTAACATTGGCAAGTTACTAAGACTTGGGACACTGAAATAATTTATCCACAGAACAGGTCACACCCTGGGCATTACATGTGCAAGCTTCCTTTCTAGCATGCCTCAACTCTGCCCTGGAAGTCAAACCTCTACCAGCCAGAGGGAAGTTCAGCCTCTCTGCCAATTACTTCTAAATACGACCTTGATTCTTTTTATATGAACACTGCCTGATAACTGGATTGGGACCTTCCAAATTCACATAGGCTACTGAACAGTTTTCAGATGGTGATGACCTGATCAAGGACAACTTTGTATTTGAACCAGCAATCTAGAACATGTTCTGTGGAACTATTATGCACAGGCTTTTAGACGTGTTATACAGCTTGTGGCCATAATATTAAAAGCTAAAAACCTTTTACAGAATAATTTGCCAGTTGCACTGTATTACACACAATTTTTGGCAATTTTAATTTAGAAGATGTCTGTTCTATTTCTAAATTCTGTTATAACATGTCAGATATATAGGGTTATTAGATCCAGTTTTAGTGTTATAGTATTAGTTGGTCAGATTAATATATATTCTCATTTGTGAAAATACACCAGCACAGGTATATGAATGCAAATAAGATCAATTTAATCTACATGAAGACATGCTCTCACTTTCCAGAAGGATACACTTGTTTCCTTTCACTTTCAAATTAGAGGACTGTAGATTTACAAAAGAAAATATTTACAGGTTAAAGTATGTTAAGCAAGACTTGTAAGAATGTTTTCCATGGAGGATATATTTTTCTTGCTTAATTTTCAAAAATAAATAGAGGCTTTCAACTGAAAGCATTTATTTTCCTAGTTATCTGAAGTGGCGTCTAGGGTGGGGGAAAAAATGCTTCAGACTTTTCATAGTCCACTTCGTTACATAAAACATCTCCTGTCCCAATGTTTGCTCAAATCCAAGTGATATTTTCTTCCCATGAAATATGACTGGAGCTTTCATTTTATTTTCAGCAATTCAGTCTGTTTCCATAGCAGCACTGCGGGATTCCTTAGCTACCATGAGTCGCATTAGCTGACTGTGGAATTTCTCAATCTTCTTTACATCTTGAGCCTGGTCTGTTCTGTATAGCAGACACTGTCAAAAGAAAGTTACTGAATGTCAGGTTTTATTTCAAGCTATTTAAATCTGTGATTTATAGTTTCAATATTAATTTCACATATTTCGGACACCAGAAAGCTTACACTATAAAGTGAAAGACTTCAAGGACTCTGATCAGTGCCATCTGTACTGTGTCCCAGACTTGAAAAGGCAATATAAAGCTACCCTTAAACTTCTCCAACTCCTATTACAACAATTTACTCAATTTTTTTTTATATTATATATAAAAAATAAAATCAATCAATTTTCCTTTGGGTCCCCCATATAATGTGTTTGTGTTAACACTGCAAACTCTAATGCCAGGGACTGCTTTCTGTTTGGAAAGTTACAGAGCATACAGTTTGCACTTAGAACTCCACTGTTATAAAGCCTCATTGTAACTTGCAAAATTTTGGGTGCCATAAGGCTAGCATTGAATACAGTACATTATATTCAGTGTTGCATACAGATAAAATTCTAAAGTTATAATCTGTTTAACACTAAAAGAAAACAATCTGGAATAAAATAATACATGCCTACTAAACATTTTTAATATTGACATTCCTTAGAGCACCATGTGTAACATTCTGGATAATAAAAGCAAAGAGTCCTGTGGCACCTTATAGACTAACAGACGTATTGGAGCATCAGCTTTCGTGGGTGATACATGCATCTGAAGAAGTGGGTATTCACCCACAAAAGCTCATGCTCCAATACATCTGTTAGTCTATAAGGTGCCACAGGACTACCCCTTTGATTCTGGATAAACTGTTGTAGTTTACATCCACTCAAAACTCAGATTAATAGTTTGGTCTTTCCCCTTTAGCAGTGTGCTATACAGGTTTACATTCTATTTGAAGTGTGAATATTCTAGCGGTCAGATAAAGTTTAACGAGCTTTCTTCTCTCAGTAACTTGTCTTACAATTATACAAGCACTACTATGCTTTCAAGTATCTTCTACAAAGAAGCACAGACCAGTTGGTTAGCACAAAAACCCTTGAACTACAGTAATTGTTCAATGAAAAATTTAAGCAGGATACAAAAGACTGAGGTTTGATACAGAGAAATGGTGTATTTTAAAACTAAAGGGGGTTTATATGGATTCTCTTTTGCGTAAATTTTCCTGCAAAGGCTAAGGTCTCTTTTCATAATGAGAGGAGTTCTCAATAAAATAAAAACAATCTCAGCAGCAGGCCAAAAGCTGCCCTGTGATGGAAGAAATTATTGTGGTAACACATGAAACAGATTCTTTCCTGTTGTATTCTGTAATCACCAAAGCAGATTTTTTGAACCTGAAATTATTCTCTCCTTGGGTTTCCCCAGCTTAGATCTTCATACTATTAGGGATATACTTATTTTGTCACTAGCAGTGCTAGATTAAGCATTGCTTAGAAGTGAATAAAAGTCAAGATTGTGTGTCTTTGGAATTAGTCCATTGTCTCTATGCTCTATAGGGAAATACCTCCTGATAAGTCTTGAAGGATCAGAGAGCCACTTTGTTGATTAAGATAAGGAGAAGTTCTCTTCATGTGAAGTTTTCCCTCCCCATTGCACATTAAGGACAGAAGTAGGATGCCACTGTCTGATCATCATGATTACATACTAGACACTAGTACTGATACATGGCAAACTGGAATTTTAAATTTACTGCAGCTGGAGGCCACAAATGCTTTTGTTTGCCTAAGAGGCAGCTCATAGATTTGGGGATACCAGCTGAAACAGCAGGTGACTTGGAATACAGCCAACATTTCTGTCAAGAATGATTAGTTCCCTCTGCCTGTATAGCATGAATACAGCAACAACCCAGCTGTCCAGATTGATTTAGCAAAGGAATAAAAATAGAAAGCTTCAGTCTCCAGGGCTGTCAATACAGCAGCTTTGCCCACATTAAGTTCACATTAAAACTTCTTTAAACTGAGGCATGCAGTACAGAACCTAGTTCAGTCTTTCCACAGGTATACTGCCTCCGCAGAGCCAACAACAGTAAAACTTGCCTTTGTCAGTAAAGTTGACTACACTGACTTGGTGACACAAGCAGATGAGCGTAAAAAGGGGCTGTTTTAAATGCATGTAAGCTCAGGATTCCACTTACCCCAAATTTCCTATTTTGTGGGATTTCTCCCAACAAATCTGTCTTTTCAATTAACAATTCCCCTAATTCAACATCCCTCTGGCCTTCAGAGCCCATCCCTTGTACTGTAATTAGCCATCCACAGATGCCTGACTATTTCTCCTCCACAGTCTGGACTCTGACATGGACCAACTCTTCTAGGAAGAATCTGAACAGACTAGGTGGATTTAGTTTGCCTCATCCCTGAAGAAACAGTATCTTAAAAGGCAAACTACTAGCAATATGTACTATTGGACTGTTACACATGTCCTGTTCTCCCTTCTTTATTGTTCTGTGTGTTGCCCTTTCCTCTTGCTCCTACCCTTCCTTTCCTAAACATCCCTCCAGTGTGTTTGGACAGAAGTCAGCTAGAGGAGACACTAAATACTAAAGCCTTAAAAAAAAAAAAACACTGCTGTATTCTAATTCAGGGGAGGAAAGGTTACAAAAATGTGAGAAATACTCCCAAGAGATGCCACTGAACATATAGCTGGTCATACGGTATGGTCATAAAAGATGCAGGTTCTAACATCAACTTTTGAATTCAGTCCGACATATTGGGGTTATACAGGACATTTGGGTAACAGAAGTAGGCTTAAATTTGAAAGAACTATTGACCCCTCCTTAGAGAACACCTAAGACTGAACAACACTTCCTACCCCCAACTTCTCCCCTGCCTCCCATTGCTCCAGACCTCCGTAATATCCCCTGCAACTCTTGAGTTCAGCTCCTACTGCCCCTCAATCCTTTCCATCCACCTTTTAGTGTCTGCTGCTCCACAATCCCCGTGTCCTGTCTAGCCCCTAAACCAGAGTGACAGCCATTTTACCTGTAGGCATAGCTGTAGTTTAACTGAAAACAGTGAGAAGTGGCAGCCAGCTTTATTAACAGCAGCTTTTCCACATGCAGTTGGGCTGCCATTTCCCTACTGTCTATCTTGCTAGCTTCAGCCCCACTGACAGTAGCAGGAGATGGGGCCACTTTGAGTAAGGGAAATTTTGTGAGTTGGCAGCCTTTCATTATGTTTTCAGACAAGTTAAAACACCCAAAGAAATCACAAGAGTCATGATAAAATTATGAGAGTTGGCAATACTGCATTCATGGAGACCCCTATGAAAAGTGGAGTAGCCAGATACCTAGATAATTTCTCCAAGCTTCTGGGGGTGGGGTTGGGGGGGTGTTGGGCGAAAGCCTCCATGTCTAGAATTTTGTGTTTGTTTGCTGTTTGAAGTTTGTCTTTTCCTTACAATAAAAAAACCTCACGGAAGTATTATAAACATACTCTTCTGAAAGTCTACCTTATTTACATTTTATGCCAACAAACAAACATGTACATTACATATTTAAAAGTTTTAGACTTTCAGGACAGTTCAATACTAGAAATTTTTGCCAATATAACATCCGGAAGGGGTGTGGGGTCTTCTTTTTTGGAGGGGTGGACAACATTTCTATGCTGGCAAAACCCCTAGTGCAGATGGAGTTATAACACCATAAAAGCACTTTTGCCAGTAGAGCTTATTTTACACAAACCAGTGTAAGTTATACTGCCAAAAGCCCTTTTATGGTGGTTTAAGCTGTATGAGGGTTTGCCAGAATAGCTATACCACCAAACCTTTTCTAGCGTAGACCTAACCTTATTCATTTCCCCCCTCTCTGGTAGTGGTTCTTTAGTTTGTGTGGTAATAAGAAAAAACAAAGAAAGGAGTTACCTTTAACTGCAATACTTTTATACAAGCAAAATAAGAATAGCAGCATTTTCAGTTATATCCCTCAAAAGAAACCCAGTAAGTTCCCTTAAAGTTAAATAAGGACCCAATCCTATGCCCCTTGAAATCATTAGCAACTTTGTCTTAGATTCAATGGGTGCAGAATGGGGTACCAAGCTAGCATCAGAGGCTCTCAAACACACACTCAGAGTACAAGAAGCTTGGTGGTTTGAGAAAGTTAGCTTACAGAACCATTTGTATATGAAGTTCTCAATAGCAATTTTTACTCTCAATCAAATTAAATGATAGACTGGCTTAAAATGCAAGCTTGCAGAATCAAGCTCTACAGTCAACATTCTTTACTTACAACTACATCATCTGTTACTTTGATACACAGATTCCCATCACAGTGTCGGTATTTAAGAACCACACGCACCTGAAATGAGAAAACATTTTAGGAATCACTGATAGACAAGGTTTTCACATCACACAAAGATTTTCTAGCATAGACCAACTTAATATTTAAAAAAGTGTTATTTTACATTTCATTCAGTTTGGTCAAGGAAACTACTTGTCAATTCATGATCCATTTCACTTAGCACCCACGCATTACCAAAATGTTTACTGTTTGGTTCCTCAATGCTCAGGAAAGTGTTCATTTCAACAAAAAGTGGGGTTTGCTCACCTGCTGCTTCTCCCCCTCGCCCTTTTTTCCCCAGTAGATTATGTTTAACACAGTACTGTACTTGCTTTTTATTTGCATGGTTGAGCGGTTAGTTCATAACTTTGGTGTTCATAACTGAGGTTCTATGGTTAGAATATCCGCATGGTTATAGCCAAATCAGACTGGGGGGGAGGGGAATAATTTTTTATACACACCACCACTCCCCAGGTGTTCAACATGGAGTCAGGGATTGCTTTGGGTCTGGTATAAGAGAGGCTATGGGGGAAAGGAATGTTACAAGTTTGATACCAAGGATACATCTACACAGCAAAGAAAAATCTGTGGCTAGTCTGTGCCAGCCAGCTCAGGCTGTTTCATTGCTGTGTAGACTTCTGAGCTACAGGACGATCCCATCCCACAGGATCCTAGAGCCCAGGCTCCAGCCCAAGCCCAGAAGCCTACACAACAAGGAAACAGCCCTGTAGCCCGAGCCAGCTGGTACAGGCTAGCCACAGGGTTGGGTTTGTTTTGTTTTTTTTGCTGTGCAGACATTCCCCAAGAGATATAGGTAGGATGGGTGAAGGATTAATTACAACTGGGAATTACCCAGTTACCCATTTGGTTTGTGGGATGGAGATCATTATGGGACTGGCTCAGAAAAGGGACCAGAAATGCTAAGATCATCACATACTTAAGAAGAATTTTTTGCCCTATGTCAGGATTTGTCTCAAACATTGTCACTAACATACAAGGAAAGCTGCCAGGCTCCCCCACTCTGAGGTCTCCAAGAGGCCTGAGGTCAAGAAGACTAGATAGGTAGTGTAATAAGAAACTGGTATGGTCAACTACTTTCTACAACAGTTTTAAGATCAAATGGTCCTTGTTGCAAGCCAAATAATCCATGGCATCTGCAATACATTTAGTGATATCTTCAGGGAACAAGGAGGACTTCATAAAGGGGAAATAATTTTATAGGAGACCAATTAAAACTGTTGAGACATCCCTTCTCTCCCCACTGCCATGTTAGTGGGGACATATACTAAAGAAATCTATGCTTAACTTAAAATGTTCCACTCAACTTTTCAGAGCGATTTTCACATTGGAATGACTTGAAAAATTCACTTTTGCTACTGGCTGTGGTAAGTGTGGAAGGGGTCAGCTCACCATTATGCTATTCATTTCTGCAGTATCTAAACCTTAATATTAAAAAGGTTTTAGCCACTGTGGTAAAGAAATCCTTTCAAATACCAACCAATGAAGTTATCTGAGTTTGAGAGTCTGTGGGCAGATTATTCCAATGCCTCTGCTGTTAATAGTTTTCCCGAGCAGAAACTGATAAGGCTATCTGTTTCAAATCTGCTAAAATCAGAACCCTATAGACAGCAATGAAACCAGAAAGAATTCTCAATTTCACCCTGCTGCTTCTTGGAAAAGAGGGAAGAACTTTGAAGAAATTGCCTTCTCTATGATATCTCCAGCTATTGAGGGCATCTGCCCTCTGATTAAGTCTGTCTGCAGCCTTGGATCCTTTTGGATTCCTCAATGTATTCAATACCCCAAAACCATTTTGACAAAAGAAGTCCACTTCCATCTACATCTGGCCAGAAGACTGTAGTCCATCCTACTGAATGCAGAACTGGCCATGGTGATCCATGCACTTGTGACCTTCAAGTTTGATTTCAACTCATTTCTAGAAATGAAGCCATATACACCCTGAAAAACTTCCAAATGGTACAGGACACAGCAATCTGGTCATTATTAACATGCAACCCTGGTGCTTCATTCTCTGCAATGGCACCCCATTAAATAAAAAAAGCAGCTCGAAGTCCCCGTAGTCTTAGTTCCTCCTCACAGGACTGGCCTTAGTTACTCAAGAGATTGCCTCTCCCTCAACTATGACAGCTACGTTCCTATTTTTAATTTCTAAATACTTTTGAGGCACTCTGATACTACAGTGATGTGTTCCATGTGATTACTTAGATGAGATGGAGGGACAGAATAGCAGAGATTATTAGAACAGCCAAAGGAGGACACCCCCCACATAGCAAAGCAGTGAAAAAACTCCTCATCCTTGCAGAAGTCAGGTGGTTCTGGGATATATGGGAGAAGATAACTGCTTCTTTCCAGAAGCCAAAAGGACAGCTGAGTGGGTAGGAAGGTAGTTGCAAATAAACTTATCAGACACTTACTAGTCAGTGAGAGACTCCTGAGCAAGGTTCAGGAACAGCATCTCAGAAGAACCCCAGCACGCTCTCCTACACAAGTACTAGTATAAACAGATTTTTACCAGGACCTCACTGGCTCTCCTCCACCACGAGCTTCCAAATCAGCCTCTGGCCGGTAGGTGTCCAGTAAGTTTTGTAAATCCTGACTATCGACATTGAAATAATCTTAAAAACCAGATAATCATTTGTTCTGGCACAAGATAATTCCTGAAGAAATTTTGGAAAATAAGGGTAAAATCCAAGTACCCAAAGCAGTTAGTTTCTTGTTTATGAAGATATCCTTTAAACAGGTTTAACCCAGTATGCAATATTATGCAAGACGACATTTGCATATAATGGAACTTAGCAATTACTATCCTCCTTTTCTTTTCAAGAGAAGGAATCTAAAACTGGAGCTATACGGGCCTTAGTATACCCACAAGACAAAAATATTTAATCCCAGCCAACCTTCAAACATATTCTCCATCGGACTGAATTCCTATTTTACAACACAGCCATACTGCCAAGTAAGCAAATGCACAACACATTTAAATAAGTTGCCATCTCTTTGCATACATAGGTCACTATAATAACTTTTGAAATGTTTCCCACAAACCACTTTCAGCATTTGCCGAATCAAATCTTAAATGCCTGCTTACTGAAAAGAATGCTTTAATGTATCAGTTACCAATTAGCATAAAAGATTTTTTTTTAACTCCTTTCTTTCCTCCCTGCCATTGAACCCCTCCCCCCCCAAAGAATATTAGCATAGACCTTGAAAAATCCACTCATCCATAACAAGTAGGAAGCTTTCCTGGCAAGTGCCATCAACTTCCGCAGAATTTAAAAGAATTATATTTCTAGTTCTTATAGTTCTAGATAACCTTCCAAATTATAACTAAATGTAAGACAATGCAATGCTATTTTCCTATGTCTGCAGAGAATAGTTCCAATACCCCTCATGTTGCTCCTAGTTTCACTCTGCTGCCTTGGGAAAGCTAAGACTGACCACCTTTGCAATTCCTATTCAGAACTCTTTGGGAAACAGTTAAACTGACAAGTATCAGGTCAATTTCATACTGCTGTAGCTCAGCAAAGCTGAGCAGAGGCAGACACTGGGGGAGTAGTCAAGCAGAAACTTGACAAGAAGCAAAGTGGGGGCTGACCTGCCCCTGGGAGCTAAAAAAACTGAGGAAACAGGTAAGACAGAGATAATGCCTCCACTACATAAGCAAAGAGCTTGAGGAAGGGGTAGAGTAGGACGGACCCTACCCACTTTCACAGTGAAACACAGCTCTGGAGGGGATGCGAGTGCAGAGGAAAAGGCCTCAGAAGAATGCGCCTTTCCAGCAACCCAAACAGGTTTGGCCAGAGAGGGGGGGTGTAGTAGATTTATTGAACTCCTGCTGGGCTGAGGAGAAGAGAGGAGAAGTAGTGCTGGAATTTAGTTTCACTTGAGCACTGTTCCTGGACAGTAGCTCTTTTCCTCCCCGACCTCACTGTCACCAGGGTATAACTAGGCTTTAGTCCTCCAGACTAGTGTCCAGCAAAATTACAATCCAGGTGTTTAGGGATAGGGACAAATGTATTGTTTGGATGAGTGGAAGAGTACTGTGGTGCATGTATATACAAGGAAAGAGAAAGATGTGACAGAAGAAGGGAGAAAATATGGGGAAGGGAGAACACAATATAGGAAAAGATCAGGAAGAGCAAAAACGACAAACAATAAAAGGAACAACAAGGAAAAAAGCTTGGAATGATGTCAAAGTATGACAAAAGCAAGGGCATTTACATTTAAATTTGCAACATATATTTAACAAGTTGTAATATACACATCAGGGTTTGTGGCTTTGGAGGCCACAGCTACAGGAGCAAGGCAGCATATGTATCGTTCACTCTGGCTCACAGGTTTCAAGTAAATTTTTCCAAGTTCTAAATTAGCAAGTACAAGGGCAATGGCAGAAAAAGCACTGCACACTTTGCCTCCCTTCTTGGGGCACACTAGATCAAACATAACAGTCACCAGCCAAATTCTGGTCAGACTGACATGGTGAATCAATGTTAAAATGGTTAATGCTGCATTTAGTCAGTTATGGTGTCATTGTAGGTGGACATTCCCACTAAGATTTCCATGTAACCCAAATGGAGAAACACTTTCCCTATAAACAAACAGTAGTAACCGTACATAGATTCCACTCTGCTCCACAATCACCCATTCAAAACTCCATTTGAGGCTAGTGCAGTGTCATTGTCATGTGACAGACAATGAAATAGATTGGATTTGATGTAATGCAGCCAATCTAAAAATGAACATTACTTCAATGGAAAATGGAGCTATTGAACTGGTTATAGTATTGCACAGGACTTGCCTATACAACAGCTGCTATTAAAAAAAACTTTGCTACTTTATTGCAATAATATCAACCTTATCTCAAGAAAATAAAAAACATCCTATTCCTAGAAGGCAATAGCAAGAAATTTAATGTAACCATTTCCTTTTTGAAGTATTAATGCCAGATTTAAAATGCAAAAAAGCAGATATACAGAGATATTGGATCTCAACATTAATTTCTCTTTTCAAGAATTAGAGAAAGATTCTCAACCCTGCTCAAAGTGTAGTGAGCAATATATCACTAGAAGGAATTATTCCAATAATTACTTTTGGGAGACCCACACTATTCTAACAGCAGGTGCTGACTAGGAAACTGTTGAGTTTTGAGCTCTGGTCAAGTGTAGTATCCTTCCTGAAGTCACTTCATTTTCCTGAAGAAGTTGCATAACGTGAGTTATACTGCACACAATAATGGCATCCTCTGCATTACTGTGAAGGAACAAACGGGCCAAAAGATGGAGCTGCCATATTGAAATTCACCAAAGCTTCTAACAAAAATAATACATACATTCTGTATTTAAAGCTTTAACATATAAATAGTGTGGCACTGATCCTGAATATGCTATGTTCAAATACCGCTGTCAGACCAGTTGCCAAAACATCAAATATGACTACAGCTACAACATTTAAGAGGGCCAAGCGTGCTATATGACCCATTTTGGCATCAGATGGATTAAATGGTGTGTTGCTACAATAAAAAGGTTTAGTAGAGTAAGTTTTAGTTAATAAATAATTCTTTACCATTTCATTTAACAGTTTGTTACAAAATTAGATTTTGCTTTAAGATAAAATTCTTTGAATATTAGGATATATGTCACAATATTGAAAGACTAAGAGCTAAATATATACAGCTTGACTGAGTGATCATAAATGCCCATATTCTCCATATAGGCAGCCCATTGGGCCGACATGGAGCCCCACTTTAGTCGATGAGGTCTGCCTATGAACAGCCCCATTAAAGGATATGGGTGTAAGGTGGCTCATGATAACCATTCAAGAGTATTTGAAAGTACAAATAATTTCTCCCTTCTCAGTGTTAAGTCTAAGGTAGTATAATTAGAAGTAATGGAGTAAAACTAAGACAAGCGCATTAAGACTATTATGAAACAAAAAAACCTTCCAGATAGTGAGATAGGGGCAAGTCATTGTTATGAAGCTTTGCGCGCAACAGAAGCAAGACCGGCGACTCCAATATCGGAGGAACCAATCCAGCCTCACCTCAGAGTAGGAGGGAGGCCGACACACCAGATCTAGAGCTTTAAGGTTAGGTCTACGCTATCCGCCTGAATTGGTGGGTAGAAATTGATCTCTCGGGGATCAAATTATCACGTCTCGTCGGGACACGACAATCGATCCCTGAATCAACGCTCTTACTCCACCAGCAGAGTAAGCGCCGTCAACCGGGAGCCGCGGAAGTCAATTTTGCCGCCGTCCTCACAGTGGGGTAAGTCGGCTCCGATAGGTCGAATTTGCGTATCTTAAATCGACCCCTCTCCCCAGTGAAGACCTGCCCTAAGAGTTTGTGTGTTTGGAGGAATAAGTAAGACCAGAAGAACCAGTAAGAAGAGCAAACAGCAGACTGCATCGATGGCTTCGTGGCATATCAGCGTCCCGGGCAGATTCACGTCTCATGGATGCTACACGGGTGCCAGGCTGCTTCGGGTGTTAGCTATTCCTGCTACGCCACCTTAGGCGAGTCAGGCTCTTCCCAGCGGCAGACAATTCTGTTGGGAGACCCCGGGCTCTGCTCGGGAACACAGCAAGTGGCTGGCTGGGGGAGGCGCCCACCCAGTCACCCGAACCGGTGTCTCCGGAATCGCTGGGCTCCCAGTCAGCCCAGCCTCCGGCCACTTCTAGGGGAGCTCGCTCGTCCAGGACCCGCAAGGCAGGCGCCTCGCCCGCACAAGCCGGTCTCTAAAGGGGACCGGGACCACCCCCTAGGCGCTCTGCACCCGCCCTCCGTACCTTCATGGGGTCGGCGAGGTAGAGCTTTTCGGCGGCACGGGTGAACTCCTCCCAGGTCTGGTAGTGCGGCATGGCGGGAACAGATCCTGCGGGCCGGCTCAGACTCACTCTCACCACTCAGCACTCCCTCCCTAGCGCACACGCAGCAAGAAGGCGCGGGGGGGGGGGGGGGGGAGCCCTTGTATCGCGCCTCTCTAATGGGTGGCAAGAACAGACTGTCCAATCGCCAAGCACATTATTGAGCGGTCCCCTCCGCTGATAGCGGAAGTGCGGGAACGGGGCGGGTCTATCCGGCTTGCGGAGAGTCGCTGCTCTAGGCTCACGTGTCACAACGCCACTTGCAGGCCTGGCGGGACAGAACTACCCGGGCAGCCTCCTCCTCCCAAAGAGCCCCTCCCGCCTTGCCGCCTGCAGGGGGCAAGCGCATTCATTGGCTACTGCGCCGCCCAATCAGGACGGGAGCTGTTATGCCGATAATAACTGAGGCGTGAAGGCGGCTCCTGACGTCGCAGGTTCTAGTCTCAGGCTGGACGCCGCTGGGGGGCTCAGGTCTGTATCCCTCAGCCCGGCCTCGAAGCTGGTGTATTCTTGCGGGCCCCAGCCCGGGTGAGTGGCAGAGCACGGGTGTGCCGCGGGGTTGGGGCTCAGGCTCGGGGCTCGTGGCTTTGAGTCCCTGCCCTTGGGGCTCCCAGCTGCCGACTCTAGCACCTTCCTGGGGAGCTTCGCAGAGTGGGTGTCTCTATGGCCGCCCCAGCTGCTAGGGTCAGGAGAGTGCGTGAGAATCTGTTCTAGTTCACATCAAACTGTGTTTTCTATCCTCCTTCCTGCAGAAAAAAATCTTGAAACTGTGAAGCAACTCCAGCCCCAGGGCTCAGAAAACAGAAACAGACCAAGTTTTGTTTTGTTTTCGGGGGGGATGCTTGGATCATGATTTTGAAACATTTGGTGTTGGCAAGACTGGGCTCCTATGCAGGTTCATATGCCTTTGGACTCTATATCAGTTTAAAGAAGAACAGGAGTACTTGTGGCACCTTAGAGACTAACAAATTTATTAGAGCATAAGCTTTCGTGGACTACAGCCCACTTCTTCAGTTTAAATGCCTATTGCCTCAGGTTTCTGGCTTAGATTTGAACCCTGGCCTTAAAGAAGGTAGGTTCTGCTCTGGGTGAATGATAACATGGGGGCAAACAGGAGGAAATCCCCGAAGGGATGACATTAAAAAAAAAAAAAATGGCCTCAAAGGAGAGAGGCCTTGCAGAAAGATAGTGAAGGAGCAAGGCTGTGTGGAAAATGGGAAAATGTGGAGGGGGTGAGGGAGGGTGGGCTTGTGGGGAGTGAACATATGAACTGCCATACTGGATCAGACCAAAGGTCCATTTAACCTAGTATCCGGTCTTCATCCACAGAGGATAATGCTAGGTGCCCCAGAGGGAATGAACAGAACAGGTAATCATCCAGGTAATTGCCCAATCCCAGCTTCCTAGTGAGAAGATGAGGGCTGTGAGAAAGCAAGGTCTGTTGAGAACTGAGAACATGGGGCCACAAGAGAGCCAAATCTGGATTTAAACATTGTAGTAACTAGCAAACATGATCACTAAAGTTATATAAACCCTGTGAAACGGAAATGGATTTCTTTTAAAGTTGAATATATTTCAAGTTTTCCCAAGTTGGAAGGCCCCTCGTTAAGCTGGAACTTGGCTATGTGCAGAATAGATTTTTTTTTTTTTTTTTTTTTAAAACACAAATCACTGGGTTTCTCTGTTTAGCTCAGAGACACATCAGCCACAGCTATTTCAAAGGCTTGACTCGCAGCAGACACTGTGTCTCAGGCTTAAACTGAAATTAAAGCTGCTAATTTCAGCAAGAGACTAGATGTTATAGAATTATAGTGCTCCTAGGGACTCCTGTTTTTTTTTTCTAAATTCATTTAACACTGAATAATTTTAATTTAAAAAAGCAAAAAGCAGGAACAATCATTCATGTTTTTCCCTGTTTAATTTTTTAAAAATTTTATTTTTCTTCGGCTTACTGATCTGTGATTGTTACCCCCATAATTGCAGAGGTAGAGACCATGGCCCATCCGATTGTTTCCTTAGACCTGCCCATGTTATAAAGCTCATCTAATTGCCCTTTTAGCACTAACAAACAAGCAAAAATAGTAGCGAGCTATTATCTGCCTTAGGGAGATATACTTAAAACCCAAAACTCCCAGATCTGAATCACAATGGAAGCTGTTATTTCAGGTTACTTATATTGAAATGAACAAACCTCAGTCGTGTGGCCATGTAAACAACTAGGAAAGCAGCTAGCAGTGCGGGTCTACAAATATGAGAGGACAAATTAATCAGAGCAGCTCCAGACTCCACTAATAAAATGAGGAAATGCTAGCTGTGGTTTTGCTGACCATAAAAGGAAGGGTGGGGGGGGGGGAGGGTTGCAAGGGAAAGAGTGGGAGACTTGGCAGGGGAGGAAGAAGGGAAGACTAAGGAGGAATATATTTCTCTGAGTCAGTAAATCAGATTAGTTAGTTGTTATTGTGGAAGAGCCTTTAGTACTTGTGCTGCCACAAGTTAATAAATTGCTACTGTGAATATTATATGTAGTATCTAGGGTGACCAGATGTCCTGATTTTATAGGGACAGTCCCAATTTTGGTATCTTTTTCTTATATAGGCTTCTATTACCCCCCACCCCGTCCTGATTTTTCACACTTGCTATCTGGTCACCCTAGTAGTATCAACAATCCTGGTGGAAAGGGGAGAGAGTATGCAACAGTGAGTGAAGGCAATGTGTAGAATAAAATCTTCAGCCTAATTTTTTCAAAGGTGGCCAGACTTTTGCCTCATTTTCAAGTACTCAACTTCAGATACCTTGGGTCTGACTTTCATAGGTCATGACCAACTCAACTCTAATTGAACAAAGCGGGTGCATTGCTGGGGCCTTAGCAGACTAGACAGTCCAGCCCAGATGGTCTGATTCTCTACTATCTTGCATCTTGTATAGTCCTTGACAGCTCTGCAAAGTGGGTGTAAAAATGCTACCATTTTGATTTGATAGTGTTTTATGCCCACTGAAGAGGTGGTAATGATTACACAAGATGTAAGACAGTAGAAAATAAGGCCAAAAATATGTAACATTCTGCAGTTTAACCTCCCACCAGATTTAGGCCAAAAGTTTCAAAAGTGGCCCTTGATTCTGTGAGCCTCACTTTTTCGGTGCCTGGTGTGCATCACTTTAGGTCTAATTTTCTGGGGTGAAGTCAACTGAACCTGTAAGTGCTCAGTTCCTCTGAAAATCAGGCCCAATTATTTGGGTACCTAAAATCAAAGGTTATTTTTGAAAATTTGAGCCCTGGTGAATGACCTGTTCCAGGTATATAATCTGCCACTTCACTGTGTTGTTTTTAACTTGTTTGGAGGCCAGAGTATTTTCTTGCTGTGTTTGAAACATAGTCATAACTTTGAGCTTGGCAGTTATTTATTTATAAATTATATTTTTGAATGTGTCCAAAACTGCCCAAGTAATCTCCAGTGAGTACAGTGATAGATATGAATCCTAGAATTTTTTCTGTAGGCTGCCTGTCTAGTGAAATGTAATATATATTGAACATTCATGTCTGTTGAGCCAATAATATTTGAGTACTTGGGAATAAAAAAGCAGCTCTATTTAAAAATAAGACACAAGTATTGAACTTCCTTTTCTTTTTTGGCCTCCTTTCTTGAATTGTGTTCTTGTGTACTTTCCATTTGAAAACTTATTCTAATGACTCTGACTCTTCCATCACTGTTAGGAAGTTGTATATGATATGCAGCCTCAGTTTTCCTTTCTCAGTCTCATTTAATGTATCCTAGCTATAGTCTCTTATACCACCTTAGATAATGCCTTTCCTTCCTGGGATTTTGTGCCATGAGAAACTGTGAAGAAATAACGTAAGCACTGGTGTAGCAGAGTGGATCTCACATGTGTTTTTCCCTCAGGCCTTCTCCTTTCATCTAACCTGCATGTGCATGATTAACGATGTCTCTTAGAGCAAGCTTCTACATGCCTTGCCACTGCAAGTTCAGCTCTGTATAGTTATATTTCTGTATCTGAATTCCACATGGTGCGTTCTTTGTTTTATGTCTACCACCTTCCTTGTCATATGTAAAATGTTGGGGAAAAAAAGTAGAAAAAACCGTATGTCATCACATTTTAGGGTCTGATTCTCAGAGATGCTGAGCTCCCACAGCCCCTACTGACATTAATGGGAATTGCAGATACTCAGCACCTCTGAGGATAAGGCATTTGTTTTCCCGTTTTTCATATTTTATGCTTTTGTCTAGACTAGGTGCCATGATCCCATGTGCAAATATATTTTTCATTCCTGGATAGAGTCCAAATGATTAATTTCTGAAGCTTTGGGGTAGAACTTAATGCTCTTTTCTGTCATTGCTAAAACACTGCTACTAGACCAAGCAGGCTCTTCATTGTACTCTATGTTGTTACATTATGGATGTGAATAGAAACATAGGCCAAACTCTGCTCTTAGTGACACTGTTGTAAATACAGAGTCACTATTTTGTGCATATAATGTTGTAACTTAGAGCAGAATTTGGTCTAGCGTGGCTGATCTCACACCAGGAGTAACGTGAAGTCCATGAAGTTATCTGGGTATAAAAGAGCAGAGAGACTAGAATCCGGCCCAGTGACTTTGGACACCTATAGTACAATGAGGCGCTACTAAGGAAGTTAGAATAAGATAATTATTACAGCCTAGAAACTGGTTCATGTTTAAAGTTGACATTTTCACTTTTGTTCATGATAGGTCCAATCCTGCTCCCATTGAAGTTAATGGCAAAACTCCGGTTGATTTCAATGAGAGCAAATCAGGCTTGGAGATCTCTGTCATAGAAGCCAGTGACCATCCCTTCTGTTCATTTGTGTATACTGTAATGCACCATGGGCTTGAACTGATCTAAATATCAGTCTGGCAAGGCCAGATTTTCAAGGTCTTTAGGTGCCTAAAGATGCAGATAAGCACCTACTGGGATTTTTGAAGTGTCTAAGCATGTTAGGAGGCTAACCTGCTTAGACGCTTTTGAAAATCTCAAAAGACATCTATGAACTTTTAGGCACCTAAATACCTTTGAAAATCTGGCTCACAATCACAAGCAACCCAAGCTCTGTGGTGGTTTATAACATGGACAACCAAACTGTAATTCCTTCATTGCACTGCTTCTGAAGGAACACAGGTATGTGCTGCACCTTTCTATGGGCTGTGTCCTTGAATCACAGTCTTGTCTGAGCAATTACTAAATAGAGACGTTTATTAATTATATTATTAAATAAATAAATTACTGATTTTCACTTCTGTAGCATCCATCACCTGAGAAGCTCTAAGGACTTTTCACCAATAATCATAATGGTCTTACAAGATAATTAAGTATTGCTATAGCCATTTTACAGATGCTGAAATAAGACACAGTGTGGTTGTGACTTTTCCAAGGTCACACAATAAGTTAATTGTAGAGGTAGGAATAGAATTCAGGAGATTTGATTGCCAGCCTTTTGCTCTAACCACTAGACCTTTGTCATTTAATGAGGTGATTTTGCATAATATAATTGCAAGGATTTGTAGGCACATATTTGAATAGCCATTGAAATGTCAAGGGATGTATCACCACAAATGCATTTCAGCCTGCTGTTAACAGAAGTTACTCTTTCACTTTCTGGGCACTGCTCTGAAAATTTTCACGATACCCTGAATGTTTATATCTGTTAGGGAGATATGTCCTTTTCTGTTAAGTGGTGATGGTGCTCAGTTTAATCCCATCAGCGTAATAATTTATTCAAAGTAATGTGCTGTCATACAGGAGACATATGGTCGAGAGCAGAATCTATATTGTCACTACTCTGGCCATGGAGACTGAAAGTGTTATAGCAGTCCTAGAATTGGTCTGCAGGGAAAAGAACAGCATCTGGCTGCCAGCTCACGAAGCAGCAATTGTGCCGCTTTTCAAACAGTCAGATGTTGTTAGTATTAACTACTTGTAGATTTCATATCACCGTTCAGTGGAATTTCTGAGCTTACGGAGGATAGGGCCAGATCATCAGCTTGTGTAAATGGGAGATGCATTGATCTCTGACATTACTCTGTAAATAGAAGGGACCTTTTACTTGACAGTAAACTACACCTTTGTACCACTAGAGCTATATTGAACTAGACACTGATGTAGTTAAAGCGGCACAACCCCCTGGTGTGGACATGGTTATACCAGTAAAAAGATGCTTATGTGGGTGTAGCTTAAGTTCCTTTATACAGGTATAACTGTGTCCACTCTAGGGGTTGTACCACTTTATAAGGTATGTGTGCGCTGAAGCTGGAAGGAGTAAAGCTAGCATGCTAAAAATAGAAGTGTATCTGCCATGGCAAGACTGGCAGGAGAGTATATAGCTATGGTCTCAGCTGCGATAGTACTCGGGGATGCTAGCCTCTCCTGCTCGCGCCACTACGGCTACATTGCTGTTCTTAGTGTGACAGCATGATAAGCGCTGGTGCAGGTATTTCCCCTCCCTCCCCACTCCCTCTGGGGGCTGGCCCAGACCCCAGCCATGCCCCCCTGAACATTCCTCCATGCCCCCCGCAGAGGGGCATGCCCCACAGATTGGGGACCTCTGGCATAAACCATCTCTTACATAAAGTACATAGCGTAATAAAATTGTTACAGGCTCCTTGCATACTGGTGTAGAAAAGTAGGGCTGGAAGGCACGTCAAGAGGTTATGTTGTCCTTCCCACTGTGCTGAAGCAGGACCAAGTATGCCTAGACCACTCCTGACTGGTGTTAATCTAATCTGTTCTTAAAAACTTCCCGTGGTGGGGATTCCACAACCTGTTCCAATGCTTAACTATCTGTTTCAGAGTGACATTGGTTGTTTAAGATGAAAGAAGCTAGTGCACCTGTGACCTATAAGCTGATCCCAGCTGGGCTTAAAAGAGGGCATCTAGCCCCCACAAGGGAGGAGATTGGCCAAATCAGAGAGTTGGTGGATTAGAGTCTGAGGGAGAGTCAGGAACGGGCTGGTGAGAGCTGCCTGCAGGGCTGATGAGGGGGGTGAAATGGGAGACAATTGTACCGTGGGCCCCTAAAATGTTTGTAATGTCTGTGTAAATAAAATGAAATGTGAGGGTGTGAGGTGTCAATGAATATGATGTACTGAGTCCCCAAACTTCTCTCAATGGGCCTAGTTGCCTGAGAGCCGAGAGAGAGAAACACCAAGCAAGAGCTGCAGGGGTTGGTTGGAAGGAGAGCAGTAATTGAGCTCATGAAGAGCTTGGAGGAAAGCTGTTGGTGAGAACTGACCATAGCTGAAGGGGACCCCTGATGAGCAGAAGGCTTGGGCAGTGTCCTCTAGCAAAATGGAGAAGATCCAGCTTGGTCAGGGGAAGCTGACTCTACAGACAGGAGGGTGGTTGTGGGAGGATGGGGATCCCCTGAGCAGCAGCAGGACTCCTGGGCAGAGTGGAAGAGTGGAATACTGCCAGAGGGGGAGCCCTCAGGGTGAAGACATGAGTGAAGGGCTGAGGGAAGCCTACTCACTCAGGCAGTGTGGCCCTGGACTGGGGGCCAAGGGAACTGAGAACAAAATACTGCTATTGACTCTTGGGTGGGTGACTTGCTGGTGATATTCCTGGGAGAGGGGAATGAGGAAAAACTTGCTGATTGTTTACTGTGGAAATTGGAAAATTAGTTTTACTACAAAGCTTTGAGGGAATTACTGTACTTGTGTATGTGACCTAGGGTGCCTGCAGTAGCCTTCACTGGAAATGTCAAGGTCAGGGCAGGCTGCAAAAGGGAGAGCAGATGCTCCCAAGACTGGTGGGTAACACTGAAGTTAAACTCCCCCAACCAGTCAAAAACTGTGCTTCTGATCCTCCATGCTGGTTATCAAGAAGCCAAACAGAAATCACGCCTTTATTGCATTCCAGTTTGCTGGCTCTCTTCAGCACATACATCCAGTACAGTGAGAAGTTATTTAAAAAACTCTGCTCACATATACAAAATGTTCATCTGACCCCAAAGGGTCAGCCACATTACCAGGTCAGTATAGGTTTGCATCTTATCCAAAATATCATGCTGGCAGCCAATCCTTTAGTGTCTAATACTAAAGGTTTATTATAAAGGAAAAAGTAAGAACAAGAAGAGAGATGTTAAATGGTAAAAATCACATAAAAACAAAGACTTCAAAGTTGTATCAGGTTCCTAGCAGTATTAGTGAGCTTGCTGGCTTGAAAGTCCCTCTGGAACACATCCACAGCTTAGATGAGTCATTCAGTCCTTTGTTCAGAGCTTCATTTGTAGAAAGGCTACTCCAGAGGTAAGAAGCAGGCCTGAAGACAAAATGGAGAAGGTGCAGCTGCCTTTTATAGCCTTTTGCCATGCAGCTTGATTTCCTTTGTTCCAAACACAAGCTGCCCAGCACACGGCCTGGAAGCCTTAGAGTTCTGTTCATAGGCATGCCCCTGCATGCCTTGCTGAGTCATAAGGTGTATCCCTTGCCTTCTCTCAATGGGTCAGTTGTATACCTGATGTTGTATAGCTGATGTCCCTTGATGGTCCTAGCAGGCTAGGCGGTGCTAATGCCAATCTGTCTGGAGGTGTCACCCTGATGCACAGCGTAAGTTTGGAACTACAGACATACCAAACATATAACTTACAATACAAAGGTGATGCTAGGGTTACCATATTTTGTGCCTCCAAATGGAGGACACTCCACAGCCCCCGGCCCCGCCCCCAGCCCCTCCCCAACCCCGCCCCCTCCCCAAAGTCTCCGCCCCCTCCCCTGCTTCCCGCGAATATTTGATTCACGGGAAGCCTGTAGCAGGTAAGGGGCGGTGTGGGGGGAGGAGGCGCGGCCCAGGCTGGCCCCCCGGCGTTTCCAGCCTGGGTCGGCTCGGGCCCTGGGGTGCCGGCCCCGGCCGACCACCCCCGGCGGC
>NC_048300.1:50731783-50739640 GCF_013100865.1 Trachemys scripta elegans | reverse complement strand
TCTGGTTTTCTCTGTCACTGTGAGGCCTTCTTTGAGATACCCTGCAGCTATTATTCTCCTCCAAACGCCTTGACACCCCTGATGTCCCCCAGCACCTACATCGTTAGCAGCTTTTATCCTTTTCTGATGCCCCCTGGCTGTAGTTAGGTTCTCTTTGATCTTTCCCAGCTGACACTTAGCACTATCCTGTTATCCCCTCTTCCTCCTCTCTGATCTTCACAAGTGCCTCTTGCTCTTTAATGGTCATTTCCCCATTTTATTTATTAATTTATGTTTGGTGCAAATCATTGTCACATCTACATATTAGTCACTCATCTACATTAGTGACCACATAGCCAAAAATGCCCATTTAAACTTTTGCTTTGCTTCTATGAAGAACCTGCTTTATGTGCAAAAAGAAGAACAGGAGTACTTGTGGCACCTTAGAGACTAACAAATTTATTAGAGCATAAGCTTTTGTGGACTACAGCCCACTTCATATGCATCCGAAGAAGTGGGCTGTAGTCCACGAAAGCTTATGCTCTAATAAATTTGTTAGTCTCTAAGGTGCCACAAGTACTCCTGTTCTTCTTTTTGCACATAAAGCAGGTTCTTCATAGAAGCAAAGCAAAAGTTTAAATGGGCATTTTTGGCTATGTGGTCACTAATGTAGATGAGTGACTAATATGTAGATGTGACAATGATTTGCACCAAACATAAATTAATAAATAAAATGGGGAAATGACCATTAAAGAGCAAGAGGCACTTGTGAAGATCAGAGAGGAGGAAGAGGGGATAACAGGATAGTGCTAAGTGTCAGCTGGGAAAGATCAAAGAGAACCTAACTACAGCCAGGGGGCATCAGAAAAGGATAAAAGCTGCTAACGATGTAGGTGCTGGGGGACATCAGGGGTGTCAAGGCGTTTGGAGGAGAATAATAGCTGCAGGGTATCTCAAAGAAGGCCTCACAGTGACAGAGAAAACCAGAGAAGGCCTCCCCAGGACAGAGGATCCCCTATAAGACCCTGAGCAGCTAGGGACATTAGAGAAAGCCACACAGTACAAGAGAACATTCAGTGAATACCATGAACTATGCAGGACATCAAAGAAAACCACATATAGAAAAACTGAGTTGCTGGGGACCTTGGAGAAGGTCAGGTAAATAAGCTGCCAGTGAAAAAGGCTCTGAGCTGGAGGGCCTGCCTTTTATACTTACGGTTCCTGTCCCTCCCCTTTGCTTCCAGCAGGGTGAGCCTGGGTGCCCTGGCTCTGCCCACCAGGAGGCAGTTGCAGCTGTCCCTCAGCCCATCTGGGAGGGAGGCCACACCCCCTTGCTACAGGTTGTGCTAATGTACATTGGGACCAGCATTGAACTAGCCTCAGAATCGAGGCGCTACAACTCCTTAAGTAGGTACAATGCAGACATCAGCAACCCAAACTTTCTTCATACTGTCTCCCTCCAACGTGCCTCATCTTTGACTTGAAAGGACCACCTTTAGCTGTGAGAGCATAGTTTTCTTTCCATGTCTCATTGGGTATGTCTATAAAACACCTGTGCCAGGCCCGTGTCAACTGACTGCTATAAAATTGTAGTGTATAAGTCCAGGCTGGAGCCTGGGCTCTGGGACCTTCACCCTTCATGGGGTTCCAGAGCCTAGGCTTAACCTATGCTGCAATTTTATAATCTTGCAGCCTGAGCCTTCAAAGCCTGATTCAGCTGACAGGTGTTTTGGACCAGCTGTGGGTGTTTTGTTGCAGTGTAGACATACACATTCAGTCCTTAGCCTCTCTTCTGAGATTGCTAATCAGAATGCCAAGTAGTGAGAATGGTATATTGATATGTACATTTGTGGACTGTGACCACCAACTCATGTCATATACAAGAGGTCACTGAATAGCCATTTTGTGCGTAACAAATGTGGACTGAATTCAGAGTGGTAATCTACAGTTTAAGGTCTCTATTTCAAGTGTGACCGAAATTTTCTCTTCTCCCTCTGCTTTACTACATGTGGTAACTGTCTTAGTAAGAGGGGCAATCTCTGGATTTTTTTTTTATAAACTGTTTTTACCATATTATCATTCTCCCATCAGAAAGTTTTATATTCAGTGAACACTGAAATGCAGCCACCTCTGACTTAGCTACGGAATTTACCAGCATCAACAACACACTAGAACAATTTAGGATAGGAACTGAGGAATGACTTCTCCCAATGAAACTACAGCAGGAAACTTTAGATAGACCTGGGTATAATTACCTGAATTGGAATTCTGCCAGGATAACATTAAGCTAAGCAGTAGTAAAGTTCTGACATTACACAGGGAAGCAAGAAGATTGAGAAGAAAATACAATAATTCAAGTGGGAAGAAGCATCTGGGTAGAAGTTTTAGCCAGTGACGAAACACAAATCTCCACTTTAAGGATTGAGATATGAAACAGAAGGAACAAGTTTAAAAGCAGGGGAAGCTTCATAGAATCATAGAATATCAGAGTTGGCAGGGACCTCAAGAGGTCATCTAGTCCAACCCCCTGCTCAAAGCAGGACCAATTCCCAGCTAAATCATCCCAGCAATGCTTCCGTACAGCATATGTGACGATGGGTAGCCTATGTAACTTATTAAAAGCCCTGCAGTAAAAAAGTATGAATATCTTACAAAATATCTGAGAGGTTACTTGGATGACTGGACACAATGATATTCAATCCCCTAAGATGGACTATGTGAATGAGGAAAAAAATGATCGGTCATATTTCATGCCAGCACAAATATCTAAACAGAATCTGATAAATACTAAGTTCACTCAACTTCCTCTGACGTCATTTAGAACTGGGGTCAGACTTCCAGCTCACAAGGGATGCCCAGTATCTTGTAGGATCAGGCCCCTTATAAATATAAATATTTTTATTTTATAATTAAATGCAGAATGCAAGCTCCGCAGAATTGATGCTCTTGGGTCATTCCTTTTACACTACCATTTTGGCAACTATAAAATGCATTAATGACAGCTTTGCTTCTGATCTTGAGGATAGCAGCTAAGGGAATTAGTTAGGAGAGCATTGCTGCTTCAAAAAAGTGAAATTAATAAGAATCCAGATTTTAATCATGCTGCTTTGAAAGCAAAATAAAATCAGTAACAATCAGTGGCTGGTCCTCAACTGTTACAGTAAAAGAATCTTGTAGGAGACATCTCACCAGATGCTTATTTCCTTATTTAAAGCTTTATAAATAATGTCTCTGTTGCCTTGGCATCTAAGCACCTTGCTGCAATTAAAACAGAAAGGCAAGATAATGAGGGGAAAATACTCCCTTAACCTCTAAAATAGTGTCCTATGCTGCCTTCCACACTAGTTGCTTGGGCCCAGTTCCCAAGTGCTGCCCCCAATAAAGTCAGCAGCCAAACTCATTTTTTGGTCAGTGAGAGCATGATCAGGCCTCAGATATGAAAACTGCAGGTAATCAGTAAATGAAGTGAGAGATGTCAGGGACTCAAATGGCAAAAAACATACTGATGAAAATAAAAGAGCTGTAATAAATGCTGTATGACTTGACCTAGAAACCACAGGATATATAAATAGCAATTTATTTTATAGCGAGAACTCAGCATTCCCATACCTCCTAACATTTCAAGTGGCTAAAAGCAGGATGCAGTGCCACTCAAATTTGGCCCATCTGCCCCTCCATAGGTGGAAGCAGAAGGGTCAAGTTTAATTGGCATTGCGACCTAGTGCATGGTCCTAGATAGAGAGGCAGCAGGGTCAAATTTTACTGGTGGTGTGTCCTGTTTGCTGTTTCAGAACACCATTCTGTTTGGGGGCCCTATCATAAGCGGGGCCCAGAGCAAACTTCTCTTCAACTGGGACAGGGGCCTTTGAGGGTCAAAGGGTACAGTCCTGTTAAACCCAGGACTGTTGGGAGGTCTGCATTCCCATTTTTACAAGTGTGTTTCTTTCCATTTAAACTTAAATCTCTGTGGCCTGCAAATCAGCTCATTTAAAAATAAAAAAGAGAGAGAGAGAGAGAGCTACAGGGACTGGATGACTATGGAGATTGGTAATTGGAGTGAAAGGCTCCACAGTCTAAGTCACTGGTTGAAATGCAGCCCAGGTTGGTTGTGACTGAGACCTGGTGTACGCTAGGATTTTATAATGGTATGTCTATGAAAAATCCACACCCCTGAGAGACGTAGCTATAATGACCTAACTCCTCATGTAGACAGTGCTAGGTCAATGGAAGAATTCTTCTGTGGACCTAGCTACTGCCTCTCGGGTAGGTGTATTAGGTATGCGGATGGGAGAAGCAGGCAGCTGCAGCTGTGCCACTGTTGCGTTTTAAGTGTAGACATGCCCTGAGAGTTGGTACCATCTATTAGCCTGTAGCTTGTGTGAAATGAGTTGGTGGTTTTAGTTCAGTTTCTAGTGGCTATAATAAAAATCAGCACCACAATTAGCACTACTTAGCCCCTAGTAGTTGGCATTCACAGCAGAAAGGCCACGGACTGAATGGCCATTGGAATCCGAGCTATCGTATCACATAGGGCAGGTCTTCACTACGGGGGGGGGGGGGTCGATTTAAGATACGCAAATTCAGCTACAGCTACGCGAATAGCGTAGCTGAATTCGACCTATCGGAGCCGACTTACCCCGCTGTGAGGACAGCGGCAAAATCGACCTCCACGGCTCCCCGTCGACGGCGCTTACTCCCACCTCCGCTGGTGGAGTAAGAGCGTTGATTCGGGGATCGATTGTCACGTCCCGACGAGACATGATAATTTGATCCCCGAGAGATCGATTTCTACCCGCAGATTCAGGCGGGTAGTGTAGACCTAGCCTGAGTGACAACAGACCCCAAGTCAGGGGTGAGGAATATGGACAGACTGCTGTGGGCTGAAAGAGGAAGTTTGCATTTTATTGCCCCGTGAACATGGCCTAGGCACCACTTTAGTGCTGTCTGGATCTCTTCCTGGCCTTCTGTACAGGGGTGAATTACATCTTCTGGGAATAGGTCCCCAGGCTCTCAATCTACCACCTTTGATCAGCACTAAAATAAACAATTGTATAACATTAAGCTTTTTGGAATACAAAAATATTTCTTTTTTTTTATCAGAGTGAACTCAGAGAAAAAGTATTAGGGTCTAATCCTGGGAGGTGTTTAGTACCTTCAAATTGCATTGACTTTAGTCAGAGGATTGGATCCTCTGTCTCTCCAATGTTTAGTAATTCGTATCTGCTGTGCTTATATTTTCTCAGAATAGAAAACAATTTATACTAATTATTCATCATAACATCAAGTACAACCAGAGTATTTGTGTCCCACAAACTATATGGAATTGCTCTGTAAACTGCTGAGCTTTTGCCTTTTTGGTATGCTGTTAAAAATCAAATTATATGGGTTTAGCAACAAAGCTGTAATTAGGGCCAGTGGAAAACGGCGGGTAGAATAATATTGTGGATTTTGCAATTTTCGTCATGTTGCTCCATAATTTGCTAGAGCCCAGGAGTATTATTGCTTCATAGTATATTAATGCTGTCGGTAAAACATCCTTTACTTTCTGGAGTGGAACTGGCTCTTCAGCAAGCAGGGTGCCAAGGCTGGCCTCTATTTACAGTAATTCACAAATGGGGCCCAACTCTGTTCCCGTTGAAGTCAATTGCAAAATTTCCATTAACTTCAGTGAAAGCAGGAGCAGACCCTTACAAGAGAAGATAGTAGACTAGGGGTAATCAATAGGCGGACTGTGGGCCAAATCTGGATCATGAGACGCTTTTGAACGGACTGTGAAATCTTTTTATTTACTTATTATCATAATTGTTATTGAGGTTTGAAAATATTTCTCTGGAGTCTGGACCTTGACTATACCTTGACCTAGAAATTTGGACCTCGACTTAAAAATAATTGACTACCCTGTCAATTAGATAAGGAAGATAATAGAGCAGAGATATCAGACAGAGGAGTAGGCTGGATTCCATGTTTTGTTATGGTCTGTGGGCTGGGATATAAATTCAGGATTTCATACTATCCTAAGTTCACACTGGGTCTCCCTCTGATATCAGTGAGAGATTTGCACAGAGACTAAAGGGATATACATCCTTGATGAAGTAACTACACTTTTATTATTTACTTTATCCCGTACTTCGTCACATACCGTATCACTCATTGAGAAAATCTGATCTCCTTTAGGCCACCACCACTTCTGCTTTTTGTTTCTCATCCTTCACCATCTTTTTTTCTATGTTTCTCTCTCCCTCTTACCTTCATTGCAAGTGTTCTGTGTTCTTCCCTCTGCATTTACTTCCCTGCCATGACTCCCAGATCCCACCCCTTCCAGGCTTCACTCCCACTCCCTTTCCCATTCCATCCGCTAAAATGATCAGCAGTGGAATAGTTAGTGTTGATGTTTAAATGTTGACTTCGGGCTTTAGGAGCAGGGAAGTTCATCCAGGCTGTCTGCAGACTCAGGTAAACATCATGACGTTGATTTACAATTGGTTCACGTTTGGAATGTTTCTTTGTAGCCACAAGGACTAGAAACCTACTTTTTCAAAAATTGTTTGGAATCTCAGCTTTAATCTGAATATCTATTGTGGGCAATATAATTACAACAGTGAGCTGGATCCATTATCATTGTTAATTATTTGTATTGCTATAGTGCCTAGAATCCCCAGTCATGCAACACGACCCAACTGTGCTAGTTGCTGTGTAAACACAGAACTAAGACTATCCCTGTCCCAAAAAACTTAGTCTATTGGTCTTTTTGACATCACTGTCACAGAGGAAGGAAATAGCGATGATAAAAAAGGGAAAGAAAGAGGGTGAGGAAATTATGGGGAAGAAGGGAAAATAGGGTGTGGGGAAAAATAAAAGTAAGGAAAAAAAGAGCAAATAAGGAAAGTGTTTAAAAAAAAAAAGGGGGGGGGGGGGAGGCAGGGCCGGCTCTAGGTTTTTTGCTGCCCCAAGCAAAAAAAATTTTTGGCTGACCCTCAGCCTGGCCCTGGGCTCTGCCCCTCCCAACTGCATTCTCCTGCTGCCCCAGCCCTGGGTCACTGGTAACTCGCTCCCAGGGCGGGTCATTCAGAAGCAATATTGGATGAGCACAGAACACAGACAGGATTGATTCCCATATGGTTACAGAACTGCAGTAAAGTGGAACAATTTTCAGCTTGTGTGACTGGAGGATATCTGGATGTACATTATAAGACTGTCCTACATAAATGAGGAAAAGTTGAGGTGCCTTTATTATTCTTTTGTTCCATTCTTTGTTTTTATGGGGAATGCACTATCACGGTATTTCTTTTAAACAAAACTAAAACTTAAAAAAAAAAAAAAAAAGCAATGGCTGTTGAAAATAGCAATTCCAGTCCTAATAACCATTGGGAAGCATTTCTTGCTCAATTTATTCTACTTTTTCTACGGCAAGTTACAGTGGATCAGTATATTTGATTTGGGGGAAATGAAGTAACAGCTGCCCAAATTGAGCTTGAGCTCTCCTGAATTTTGAGGGTGTTCAAATCTGGAAGGCAGGTGCTAGATTCCCTTTCTGAATATTAGCTATATCTAGAGAGGAAAAGTCAATTTCTGCTTCCATGGCTCAGAAGTGGAAATCCTCCTAAGTGCCTGGTGCTGTATCTAAAGCTGACCAGGTCCAGTGCCTCCCCTCCCTTACTTTTCATTTTAAATTCTAGTGGGATCCACATACCTCCCTTGCTAGGCTTCAGATAGAGGTGCACCGTCCATTTAGTCCTCCCAATTCCTTCTTTGGGGGAGAGCCCAGGGCTGGGACGGCAGGAGGTGCGGATGGAGGGGGAAGAGCCCAGGGCTGGGGCGGTAGGGGGTGTGGGTGGGGGCCAGAGCTGGGGTGACAGGGGGTGCGGGGGGGGGGGGGGG
>NC_048300.1:50662605-50731693 GCF_013100865.1 Trachemys scripta elegans | reverse complement strand
GGCAGGGGGGTGCGGGTGGGGGCCAGAGCTGGGGTGGCAGGAGGTGCGGGGGGGGGAGGGGAAGAGCCCAGGACTGGGGCAGCAGGAGGTGCAGGTGGGGGGGGGAAGAGCCCAGGGCTGGGGCAGCAGGGGAGTGCAGGTGGGGGCCAGAGCTGGGGCAGCAGGGGGTGTGGGTGGGGGGGAGAGCCCAGGGTGGGGGGGGGGGGGCGGCAAAAAACCTAGAGCTGGCTCTCTTCCTACCATTCACAGCAAGCTGCAGATTTCAGTTCCATATGAAGAAGAACAGGAGTACTTTTTGCGGATACAGACTAACACGGCTGTTACTCCGAGTTCCATATGCCTTTCCCACACCCCTTTTTGTTGCTAGTGGCCAAGAGAATGCTGGGAAATGTAGTTCTTTCCCTGCTCCAGGGCTGGCTCTATAGGCAGGGAGCTAACCAAGGAACTACAGTTCCCAGGGGCCCCTGTTGGTTCTTAGCTCCCATGCTGGATTCTTGCGCCCCTTGCAAATCTGCCGCCCCAAGCAACTGCTTGCTTTGCTGGTGCCTAGAGCCGGCCCTGGAGAGAGGGGGAAAATAAAAGAAACGGGGAGAGAAAGGAGGCTGGTGAAAGAAAAGACCAGAAGTGAAAGTTTGGGGGGTGGTTAAAGTCAGGTTTCCAGTTTGTCCCATTATAGAAAAAGCCCCTAATTATTAAATTGTCATCATGCACCAGTATAATACAAAATTTGCCATTCCTGCTAATTACAAAAGGTTTGAAGAATTCCTGTGCTCTGGAAGAGGCAGGTGTCTTATGGAAACAATAGCATGTGATCATATAATTGAAGACTATCATAATGCATGCATATAAAGGGGCTGAATTAAGGCTGCATGGGAAACTTTAATTCTAGTATTTCCTGATTTTTGAATGCTTGCCTGTACATTCTAATGTTCTTTTAACATAGATTTTTGCATGAATTTCCTTGCTTTCAGTTTTCTTTTTAAAAAAGAACAAAAATTTCATCATGCAGCATCATTATTGACACCCACATGGTTCATTAATAGGGTTAGAACTTTTAGATTCATAATACATAGAATCATAGAACCTAGAACATCAGGATTGGAAGGGACCTCAAGAGGTCATCTAGTCCAACCCCCTGCTCAAAGACCATTGCCACATGAACAAACAGAGTAAGTGATAGTAGTAATAGGTTGTCATCTTCTAAGTGGGCCAGAGGAAGATGAGGTGTACATTTTGCCAGGGGGTTTCATAGCTATTTGCTGCTAGCAGAGAAATGTTGAAACTCAGGAATCCTGGTTTCTATTCCAGGTTCTGAGGGAAGGGTATCTAGTGGCATAGACCCACCTGAATCCTTCTATCTAGCCCAGCTTCTCCAGCCTATGTCAGTCGCAGTCTCTTCACTCACAACCTTGGCTCCTTGTCCCAGTGCCAGGTTCTCTCCTCAAATCCCCCCAGCCTGGCTACTTGTCCCAGTACCCGACCCTGTATTTCCGCATCTCAGTCTCCTTCCCCCCCCAGGGTACACATACTAGTCCCTCACCCTCCCACCTGGAATCCTTGTTCCAGTCCCAGTCCCACAGCTCTTTCCTTCATTCTTCCACCACTTTGTTCAGTCTCCTCACTCTTTGTCTCTACTAAGCATGTGTGAACTGAGAGGCTCATAGCTTGGCCAAATTTTGGCCGATTTTTATGGGAATAGCAAAAGGCAGGCACACCAGTGCAACCCTTTTGTCAAATTTCAAACCCCTACTTCAAAGCATGGAAGCTCTAGACAACAGAACAGCTGTAAGAATGTTTTAAGAGGGAAAATACATTGTTTTGCCTGACTTCATCCTGATAAATGGCTGAATTGTTTTATCTGAAATTAAAGTGTAAGAAACTGTGGGTGGGTGGGTGTGCGCACGCGTGCACGTGTGCGTTCTCAACTGGAACCAGATATCCAGCATGGAAAATTTCAGTCAAAACAGTTAAAATCTGGCAAAGTCCTAAACGACTGAAAACAGGGTCTTATTGTGGAAAGTGTCAAGTACTCTTAAGTATAGGCTGTGTTAGCTGTGCAGTCCATATCATAATATATAGTAGCTCTGTTTTCAAAATGTGAAAGGGAAATTGATGTATCTGTAGCATAATAAGTCAATAACATCCTCTCCCTTTGTTTCCAAACATGGTAAAGAAGAGCAGCAAAGCTGCTCTTGGAACATTGTGTGACCACATAAGAATGTGCAGTTCTCATCTTTTTTTATGCTTCTCTATTAAAAAAATCTGCATGTGGACATCAGAAAAGAATTAATGGTTACGAAATATTGGGTGACAGTGATGTATAAAGGTAAGTGACACATAGCAAAGGAATTTCTTCTTCAAATTACATAGCACATGAAACCTCTGTGGTCTGTGACAGCTCCGCCAGATTTTTTTCCATGTTTATCCAAACTAGCTTAGTAAGCATATCATGCATTCCATTCACTAAATCTGTGTATGAAAATACAGAGTATGACCCTAAGCAATATTTTTCCTATTTGCAAGCTTGTCGAAAAGGGGACTGCTTACGTTGCTGCCACTGTTATTAAATATTTGTTTCAGTTAACTGCTTAGTGCTGTTGAGAAGTAATAAAAATAATACTTAAGGTCTAGTCTTCCTCTCTGTAATGCCTAAGTAACTCAGTTACTTTAGTAGAATTACACCAGTGTAAAATTGGTATAACACAGAGGAGAAACAGGCTCATATTCTATTAGTGAATGAGACTTCGAAAGCAACTGTCAAGTATGATACGTTATAGTTGTTATATTCAGTTCCAATACAAACCATTTTTTTACATGAAAAAAGCATAATTCCAAAGGTACTTGTAGCGAGGTGATGACTCCACTCCAACCCTGGAAGGGTAAAAGCAGTCCTGGAGAGGGCTGCAGCGGAGGCAGCTAGGCTGATTAGAAAAGCAGCCACAGCTGTGGGCCGCCTAATCGGGGCCCAGCTGGCCCTTATAAGAGGGCTGGGGCCAGAAGCTGAACACACAGAGAGTCTCTCTCTAGTTGTTGAGAGGGATGGACCTGGCTGCTGGGAGCTGAGCAGGGTACCTAAAGTGGAGCAGCGCTGGGGAAAGGCCAGAATTGCTGGGGAGCTTTGTCCTGGAAAACCCCCAGGCTGCAGGCCTTGTTAAAGGCCAAGAAGGGTACTGGGGTTGCAGATGAGCAGCCCAAGGGTAGGCAGAGGCAGCAGGTCTAAACCCTCCTTGCCGATCATGAGTGGCAATTATATTGCAATTCACCTCAGTGAGCGGGGGCTAGATGGTGACTGGCAGTAGCCAAAGACTGAGGCGAGGTGGGGATAAGGGGTTGGTGGTTCCCTGTGGAGGGGAGACCCAGCGAGACTGCGGGGTACTGTATGGGGTGGAACCCTGAGGTAAGGGGCACCAGGGCCAGCGGCAAGCAGGACACCGACCTGCAGAGGGCGCTCCTGAGTGGAAAGAGCTAATTCCCTGGATGACCATCAGGAGGTGCTGTCGGGTGAGTCATCGCACCGTTACAGTACTCTTGATAGTTAAGATACTGTAATGGTAATATGCTGGTTGCTTTCTGTCCTATATGTCTTCAGTGTACAAAGATCTTTTAGATTATAGCTTTTTTTTCAGGACCAACTACTCTCTATGAAAAGTAATTCTTATGAGATCAGCTAATATAAATGGAGTTTTACTATCAGATACCAGTACTTTATCTACAAAGTTAGGGCTGATTTGAGGCTCCCTTCCCTAGCACTTGGATAGATGGACCCAAGCACTGCTCTGGTCATCGAGACCTCTACATACTAGCGACTCTAGAAATCCCAAACAGGATGGGAAGAGTCAGGGCAGACATCTCCTTCAAATTTTGCACTAGTCAGTGGTATTGGCCTGGTGAGGCAAAAGGGGAGCACATGCTATAATTATAAGAGGGCATAACAGCACCTATCCTACTCCAGCACTTGTGAACCATGGAGCCTGCATCTCAGGTGAAATGTTTCTTGGAGCTTCCGTTGGGGTGGTGTGCCTCTGTATGGCTTCTGCTGAGAGCTATGGCTACAAGCCATAATTTAACCCTCAGGACTGAAAGCTATGTAGCATTTATTGTCCTGCAGTGGAGCTCTTTTAGATGCATACCTGTTTAAGGGAGGGAATGTTAAAGAAATTCAAGTGAATCAAATCAAAACATAATCAGAAATACAGTGGATACTAGATTGATGATGTACCCTCAGCAGTATATAGGGTTATACTCTTATCCACAAAGTCTGGTGACTTCATAGAGCAGACATGAAAGTGAAGCTTAAGTAGCATGTTAATGTCATCATAATTTTGAGATTTAAAATCCCTTAGAAAGTCCTTCTCTTTCAGATCCATCTACAAGAATTTTGGAAATAACCAGTGCAAGATCTACCTCCAGTTTCTGACACTGTGCACTGTTCATGTATGCTCTCTCGTCCATTTCTGAGCTATATTGCAACCTCCTTAGGCAAGGGACTGATTCTTTTGTAAAGTACTATTAAGCACCTGATTAAATTAAAATAATAAATAAATATGAGTAAGGCTCAGATTTTTGTCATGGATATTTTTGGTAAAAGTCATGGACAGGTCACAGGCAATAAAGAAAAATTCACAGAAGCCTGTGACCTGTCCGTGATTCTTACTAAAAATATCCATGACAAAATGGGGAGCTCAGTTGCAGGGTCCCCACACGCCTCGGGCAGCTGTGGGGGCTTGCTCTGAGCTCTAGGGTCCCCGCTGCCCATGGTGGCCAGGAGCTCCAGGGGAGGGACCCCCACCATGTGGCAGGGGTACCCCACAGCTTCCATGACCTCTGTGGGGGGAAAAAAAAAAGCCTTAATTATGAGATAGTTCCAGCATGTAAGCAAAGTCTTTCTTTCTTTTTTCAAGTCCTCTCTGCAGGAAATTTTATTCATCAGACACACAAAAAACAGTTCAACAGAAGTTCAATGTATAAACCTTGTTTTCTCTCCCCCCCCCCCGATCCAAGGACTTCCGCAGGTGACCAGAGCCCTTTCCCCTTACATCTCTTCTTTTCCCCCTTACTTCAGGGTCTGCCACAGGAACCAAATTTCCTCTACAGCTGTCCTTTTCAACTGAGCCACTTGCTGGCTTGTATGATCACTTAATCAATCTCATTTGGGAGGTAGCTGATCAGTCACAGATGAGGCTGGGCCCAACTCCTCTTAAAGGACTAGCCACTCTGACATAGCATTACTGTATATTATTTTAATAATAGATATGGACCACAGTTATTACCAAGAGAGAGAGACCCACAATGTCAGGAAGATTGGAGGTTTGCTTGTAAAATACAGGTGTACTTGGACACTTAAGTCAGTAGACAAATTTACTACAATTGTACATTAAGCTCAAGTTTTGGGCATGCCATTGGCGATTTAGATGTTTATCTTACCATTCGTGTACACAAACACCTGATTTGCTTGTGCAGTCCGGATAACTACATGAGTACATGTAGTTCACACATAATTGTATGTCTTTTGTTTCCAGATCTCCATTCTCCCTTTCTAAAAGTGTGATGCTCTGAAGCTGCTAGAAGGATGGAGTTGGCTGTAATACAAACTTCACCCAGTATGATTTTAAAACAGAAGTTTGGTAAATGGCCAATTATAGGCATCTATGAGTTATATAAGGAATGGAGTCACTTCCAGTGCTACAAAATTGACCACTATCAAGTTCATTTTTTTTATTATAAACTATAAGAACCACCCATGGATCCAGTTGTTCATTTGTAGTTCAGTATTGGGCTAGAACTGGAGCTGGAATATGCACAGTTGTGAAACATATTAACAAACATTGAAAAATGCAAAGTTGAGCAGCCATTTTAGTCCTCAGCTGATGTGTATCCCTGCCACATAATGAAACTTGTTAATTGAGTCCATATGGGAATCATTCAGGAGGTTTATTTCCCTTGTATGTGAAATTCTGATGACAAGAGATGATTTATAATTGTGAAAATGGAGTGGTTCATGTTTTGTGAGAAAGTCCTAAGTCTTGGTTTATTCAAAGGCTTGCTGCTGTATAAATATGACACCATTTTAAGAGGCTGTAGGGCTGTTCCCTTTGGAAAAGGGATTGATTTAAATGGGACTGCTTGTGGAGTAAGATGATATTCAGCATGAATAAAGATGGCAGAATCTGGGCCATAGTACCTTTCATCCAGAAGAGTTCCAACTCAGTCTACAGACAAAATATATAGGGGCGAATCTTACCTTTGCCGCCTCCTGCCATCGAAAGCCCTGGAGGAGAGAGAAACTGGTGTTGTTTCATTGCATCAACTGGTGGGATGTTTTGGAGACCCTAATTAAGATGCATGGACTCCTTTATGTTACAGTGCAGTGTGAGGCAAACATTCTATTGGCATAATAATTAACGTGGGACAATTTACACACATTCATAAGTGATAATTTAAATATTTTTTTGAAGTGAAGCCCTAACAGGTATAGTAGGGACAGATACATTTGAAGCTCTCCAGTCCAGTTCTGACCTATAACACTTGTGTCATTCCAGTTCACTCCCTCTCTTGGTAGTTATATTGTGCTTTGCTGATCAAACTGCCACTTTTTCTCTTCTCACAAATTTTGCTAATGTACAGGTCTGATACTTTAACAGAGTAATAATCTAGGGATCCAATCAATCCGAAGGATATAAATACATAGCTTCCTTTTAAATCAATGGGAATTGTCCATTCCTTTCCCAGATGATCTGGCCCAAGATCTAAGCGTAGGCTTCTAGAGGAGAATGATTAGTGAATTAATCCAATTCACAATCTAGTTGAACCAGAATAATGGGATTTTGTCTCTAAGAAACAGTCTATAAATTAATCTAAAATTGTAAATTTGGATCTAGATCCAGATTTCAACCCACACTCCTGAAGTTCATGCATATTTGAATCTGGGGCTTTGGTTCAGACCCTTGTGCTGCTTCAGCTGCAGAAGATAGACCCAATTTAGATTCCAGACACCCATGGGTGTTTAAATCTGGTTCAGGATCATGTCTGCTTATGAAATCAATTGTCTGTTTTTAAAATTATTTTAGTTTTGGGAGATTACTCAAATGAATGGCTTATTTCCAGACATGACCCCTGTCGTGTAACTGATGTGGTTGCTGCTGAGAGGTAAAAGAACATGCACACTAAAGTGAAGGAATGTTTGGCAGTGACATGGTGCTGAAAGGCAAGAGCGTGAAGGATGCCCAGCTCTCTTGCCTTTTCCTCTCAACAGAAAGTGCTGAAGAGACAATGTAACTGGATATGTCCTCTTACCAGACCTACTGCATCCCCAATCTGGAGCATACAATATGAATGTACATCTCTCTCTACTAAATCGGGTTCTCATCCTTCTGTATACCATGCCTCCACAGTTAGCCACTCACTAGTGGCCCATCTCTGATGCACACCAGATTGCTGTTTATTTGTTCCCATAGTGCTGCAAAGAAGGTGCCTCAGGAACTGGCAATATAGTGTACAGTGCCTCTCCTAGGATAAAATTCTATTCCAAATGATGTTAAGAGGAAAAGTTTACTTTACTTCGAAGTTGAAGATGTAGAAATCAGGATCTAGTGGAGCACTGATTCTGGTTAAACATTCTTGCTGTGTCCCCCCACCAATGATCCCTGCAGTACAAGCATCCTCTGCCATTTCTGGCCTCCTGGATAATTGTATTTCTCCCAATTAACAATAATAGAAATACTTAACTCTCTTTTTTATATAGTATTTTTCAGTTATAGGTTTCAAAACAGCAATAGTGTGGAAGAGGGGAAGAAGATTTTTAATGCTGAAAATGTTGGGCATGTGGGAAGGCTGACTCTCTCTCCAGTGTCTCCTGGATCACCTGCTCTCAACTCCCAAGCACTTCACAACATGCCACTCATGTAAAGTGGAAGAACTAGAATAGAATCATTTATACGCGATCCACATAGTAGCTCTGAGAATGCAATAGTAGGACAAAAATCAGCAGACATCTGGAAGAAGTCAGAACCTCAGGCGGGTATAGTTGAAGTCAGGAGTTTCCTGCTAAAGTCAAGAGGCTTTGCTTGTGAAAAGTGGTATTGTGGTATTATGAGGTATTCTAAGTTTCTGAAGAAGAGCGTTTGTAAAAGAGTGATTTAGCAAATTCACTTCAGCAGGAGGCAGGAAATAAAAACACCTTTATGACGCCTTGGGAGTCTCGAAAGAAACAGTTGGGAGGCCCATGAAAGGTGGCAGTGATATAAATTGTGGGAAAGGTAGTTATGGAGCCCAATAACTTTTCACACTCCATTGCACACTGCACAAGGCCTTGCAGGATCAAAGACTCTGAGCCAGAGTCTTATTCACACTAAGGCCCCTTTGCACTAGCCTCTCAGTGTAAAGGGACTTTAAACTGGGTGTCAATTACAGAATGTTGTAAAGGGGCCTTTCTATAAAAGAGAATCTGGCCAGGTTTGTTTTACACCAAATGAAAAAAGAAACATATTAATACAAGACCAGATCCTCAACTCGTGTACAACCTACACCAGCTGAGGATCTGGTCCATTAAGTCTAGAAAAGCCATATTACCAAAATTTGCACAGATTTTGAAGTGTGTAAAATGTAGTTGTGTCAAGAATCAGCCTATAATATACTGAAATAATTTATTTCTTAGAGCACAAGGAAATCCAAGAACTGCCTCAGCCCTTGCTCAGGATTCCACATGCAGAAGGAGAGTAGAATATGGCTCTTGTTAGCTAACACATTTTGCTTGTTACATTCACACACAAATCCAGCTGGAATTTTGTGCATCTCTTTCAAACTTCACAAAAGCAATGGCTACAAAACATATTTTCTGTTTTTGAACCAAAGACGACAATTTATAAAGATTTTATTACCTGATGTTACGAAAAGGACATTCCAAATAGCCAAGCAAGAAGCAGATCATGAAACATATATACGCTAAGGAATGAGAAGTGCTAAAGGGTGTGAATGAACCAGGCCAAGTATTTAAAACCCATCACCTCAGTGCACAGAAAGATTAATTGGAATAAATGACTAAATATGATCTGATCTATGTTTAAAGACTTTAACAGATGTTCGGGATTCTTTGGGCTTGCTCCTCATCTGTGCTGCAGCTCCACTATGTGCAGCAGAGGAGAACAATAGGCAAAGATAGCTTTAAGCAAGTGTTGTGATCTAATCATCACAGTTGCCATGCCTGGTTCAGCTCCTGGCATAGCTTGGAACAGCCTCAGGGCTGTTCTAAATTTCACAAAATTTGAACAGTCCCTGAAGGGCCATTCTGCAGCTGGGATCACCGGACTTCAGTAGTACTCTAGCCACATCCTTTTCCCCAACCATGCCCAAGACGTGCTACCTACACCAGCTTGGGTGGGGACAAGCATGTGGTGGTTGGCATTTGCCTAAGCCAGAGAATTTTTCATTTAACTGATTAAGCCAGCTTTGTGCTATCAGAGTGATGCATAGCAGCTTTATTGGGCTGAGTGGCTGGCCCTTTATGTTTTAGAAACATAATTTGGAACAATAAATTTGAAGTCCACCTGTTCAAATATCTAATGATCTTAGAATTATGTCTCTGCTACAAGTTCAACTTCAAGCTTAAAATAGTACCATATAAAACAGTTTTGTTCAAAACCAATATCCAAACATATATACACACACACACACACACATACACATAGGGTCACCTATTGCCTTGTCCGGGTGGGTGAGGCGGAGAACAAATGCTGGATATAGCCCATAATATTTTAACATTGTTGTCAATGTTTTCTTTCTCCCTTTTATTAGATAACCTCTTTCTCTCCAACCCCAGATCCTGCTGCAAAGGGACATCCAAGGACCCCCACAGAGCATGGCCCCAAGCATTGCAAGGCCAAAAATCCTGTCCCTTTCTCCCTGCACTCAGTGCTGCATTGGATCCACTGCATCTGGGGCCCTCTGTGGCTAAAGGGGCAGGATTTGTCCACAAAAATAGGTAAAAATATTAAGTACATCCTCCTGGCATTACGTCTGTTCATTTTACAGATTATTTGATGTATACTCTGTATCTATCAGATGCTAATGGTTATGGTTACAACCAACCTGGGTTGGTTTTGAACCAGCAGCAGCTGAGAGGTGACAGGTTGCTTATCTCAGTCCTATAGTTGTAGTATTTTTTTATAAGAATAATAATTTAAAACTATACAAAGCTGTCATTTTGTCCTGCCCTTCCTTCTCTTCCCTCCCCTCCCCTCCCCCCCCCGGTGTATTAACAATGAACCATTCATTCTACTGTGATGAGAGTCATTCCACTGCATAAGGCAACCTCTGTTCACAATTAGAGAGTTAGGAATATTCAGCCCGTCATCACAGTTAAATAAACAGATTGTCTGAACATCCCTCAGGGCTTTGTTATAAATCTCTTTCTTTGCTTCACACAACTAGTATTACCTAGTTTTTAATATACAGTATCTACAGACAACACCCCTACTGGAATTGTTTTGGTGAAAAGTGAATTCAGGTGTGTATACAGAGGCATTGCAAAATTCTTCTCTTTTCTTTAAAAGGCAAATCTCCATTAGCAGTATAGAGCTATGACACATCATTTAACAGTTCTGATTTCATCCACTTGAGGTAAGTGATGTACATAATCAGTTCGTTGTAATATTTACATTATGGGTGTAAGTGAATAAATCCTGGCTGGACCACATGATAAATGGAATAATAATATAGAAGTTTGTTTACAACAAACAGATAGGATTACAATATCAAGAAAAAAGATATCAGGCCTGCTCCTGCTCCACTAAGACCAGTAGGAACAGTAGAAGGTCCATTACTGTATTTCTGTAGTTATTTTATGAAAAATGGGAACTGAACTAATGGAGGAAGTATAGAATAAATGCTCAGTAGAGTTAATATTTCACTTCAAAGGTGGTTTAAATATGGAACCATATTCTTAAATGTGTGGAGGAGGTTCGATTGCAAGCTATTCATTATTTATTTTATAGAGTGTACCTTACTTTGGAATTTAATGTTAGTTATAGTAAAGATAACAGTATGTGTTGGTGTTCTAAGATCTTATAGCGTTCATTTCTCCTTGTATCTTTCTATAGAAACATTAATTCACTTGGCAACATGTTTGTGATGCTACTTCTGAAACACCGAAAAAGGATATTTTTACAACTGCTGCTTTGTGTATTTTGGGTCTTATGGATGATTTATCATTTGCTAAATTTGAAATCCAAATTGTGGATTTGGCTATAGCTGTTGCCAAAAAGCAAATACTGCAGTGTTGGGAAGAAGTGAAGAGGCTATCATCATCTCCTTTATTCAGGCACTATTGTTATTTTAAGTTATTTCTAAATTTATAGTCCACAAACACTAACCAATGTCAGTAAAAGAGATCTGTCTTTCACCAACAGAAGTTGGCCCAATAAAAGATATTATCTCACCCACCTTGTCCTTTTAGTAAAAGTATTTTCACCCACCCGTGGTGAGGGGAGGGGAGGAAAGAGAAGGATGTTCAAAAGGCTGATCTTGTTACCACTGAAATCAGGGTAGAGCCTTTCCCTGGGTCAGCCAGTACATTTTGGTCTGGATTCTTTGGTCCACTAAGGACACTTTGCACAGTGCAAAGTAGCTTTAAACTAATTGGAGATTTGGGGAGACTTCTCCAATGGCTTACAGCTGGTAGAAGCAAGGTGGCCATTTCCTGTCCTGATATCCTCTGATGTAAAGGAAAAGAGGGGGCATGGCAGACCTGAACCTCTGCTATACTTAATCCTCTCTTGCTGTAAGGGACCTTATGTAAGCAATGCCAGTAGCATAAGTTATAGCTGGACCCCTTATCCAGGGTGGCCTTATCTCAGGGAGTCACAATCATTCCGCCTGCAGTCATCCCTCTCCATTATATTTGACAGCATAGTGGAGGACCTTTGTATCTGTTTGAGGCCCACTTCTGTGAGGTGCTGAGCACCCTCAACTCCCAAGAATTTCACTGGTGTACAATGCCTTCAAAACTACACCCTTAGGCCTTGGCTACACTTGCGGATTCACAGCACTGCCGCGGCAGTGCTGTGAAGCGCCAGTGTAGTCGTGCCGCCAGCGCTGCGAGAGAGCTCCCGCAGCGCTGCAAGTACTCCACCTCTCCGAGGGGAATAGCTTGCAGCACTGCGAGCGAGCGTGCAGCGCTGCAGGCGCTGATTACACTGGCGCTTTACAGCGCTGCACTTGCTGCGCTCAGGGGTGGGAAAATATACCCCCCCTGAGCGCCGGAACGTGCAGCGCTGTGAATTGCCAGTGTAAGGCCTTAGGCCTGGTCTACACTAGGCGTTTATGTCGAAGTTAGCGCCGTTACATCGAATTAACCCTGCACCCGTCCACACCGCGAAGGTATTTAGTTCGACATAGAGGTCTCTTTAATTCGACTTCTGTACTCCTCCCCGACGAGGGGAGTAGCGCTAAATTCGACATGGCCATGTCGAATTAGGCTAGGTGTGGATGGAAATCGACGCTAATAGCTCCAGGAGCTATCCCACAGTGCACCACTCTGTTGACGCTCTGGACAGCAGTAAGAGCTCGGATGTTCTGAACTGCCACACAGGAAAAGCCCCGGGAAAATTTGAATTTGAATTCCTTTTCCTGTCTGGCCAGTTTGAATCTCATTTCCTGTCTGGACATCGTGGCGAGCTCAGCAGCACTGGCAACGATGCAGAGCTCTCCAGCACTGATGGCAGTGCAATCTCAGAATAGAAAGAGGGCCCCAGCATGGACTGATCGGGAAGTCTTGGATCTCATCGCTGTGTGGGGCGATGAGTCCGTGCTTTCCGAGCTGCGATCCAAAAGACGGAATGCAAAGATCTATGAGAAGATCTCTAAAGACATGGCAGAGAGAGGATACAGCCGGGATGTAACGCAGTGCCGCGTGAAAATCAAGGAGCTGAGGCAAGGCTACCAGAAGACCAAAGAGGCAAACGGACGCTCCGGATCCCATCCCCAGACATCCCGTTTCTACGAGGCACTGCATTCCATCCTCGGTGCGGCCGCCACCACTACCCCACCACTGACTGTGGACTCTGAGGATGGGATAGTGTCCACGGCCGGATCCTCGGACATGTTAGCGGACGGGGAAGATGAGGAAGGAGATGAGGAGGACGAGGCAGTCGACAGCGCTCACAACGCTGATTTCCCCGACAGCCAGGATCTCTTCATCACCCTTACAGAGATCCCCTACCAACCCTCCCCAGCCGTTACCCCAGACACAGAATCTGGTGAAGGATCATCCAGTAAGTGTTGTAAACATCTAAACATTTATTTGTAACAGAACATGATTATTAACAATTTAAAAAATGGGTTTCTCATGATTAGTTTGATTAACTTAACGGTTCAGTCATGGGCAGTGCAACTATTTGAAAAAAATCTAGCAATGTCCGGTTTTGCATGATTGTCCTGCCCAAGCCGCTCTACTGTTTAGTCCCTGCTACTGCAGCTACAGTAAGATGCGGTCTATATGTCCGGGGATGGAGCAGAAATCCTCCTGGGACATCTCAAGGAAGCTCTCCTGCAGGTAATTTGAAATCCGCTGCATTAGGTTCTTGGGGAGAGCGGCCTTATTGGGTCCTCCGTAGTAGGACACGTTGCCGCGCCACGAGACTAGCAAGTACTCTGGAATCATTGCTTGGCACAGCATGGCGGCATACGGCCCTGGTCTTTGAAGGCTTTCCCGGAGCATTCTCTGTCTGTCGCTCTCAGAGATCCTCATGAGGGTGATGTCGCTCATGATGACCTGCTTTGAATGAGGTAGGGGAATGTTAGTGTTGGGACTGCTTTACCGTTCCTTTACAGAACTGTAACCGCTGGTTTGCAGCCACGCGGTGGAGGCGGGAGAGGGTCAGCCGAAAGGGATCGTTCCCGGGGACAGCCGCGAGGGTGTGGGACAGGAGCAGACTTCCTGCTTGCCGGATTGCTGGCAGCAGGGACCGACATTGATTTCAATGTGAAATGAGGCCATTGCTAATATTAAAGTTTTAAGCTGCCACGAATCTACGGCTTACCATGTCTGCGTGCAAGAGCAATTCCGTTGTCCTGACAGGGTTCTCAAAAGTGCTCTGCAAAACCCCAGACACTGAATGCGAAGGCCGAGAATTCGACCTTGTGCTGAGTGCGCATGTGATAGGTGCTGTGCATGGTCCTGTTCACAGAGAAAGACTATGTTCTTTGTTCACAACTACATTTATCTTTCTGAGGAATTCACTCCCTTTTTCCCATTCCCACAGCCCCATCTGCGACTGTCTCACAACCTAGCCTGTCATCACACTCCCAGAGGCTAGGGAGGATTAGGCATAAGAAGAAGAGGACACGGGAGGACATGTTCTCAGAGCTTATAGCCTGCTCCCGAGCCCAGGCAGCACAGCAGACCCAGTGGCGGGAGAACTTGTCCCAAATGCACCAAGCCAACATGGATCGGGAGGAGAGGTGGCGTCAGGAAGACCAGCAGGCGACTCAAACCCTGCTTGGACTACTGAGGGAGCAAACGGACACGCTCCGGCGCCTTGTGGATGTTCTGCAGGAACGGAGGCAGGAGGACAGAGCCCCGCTGCAGTCCATCTCTAACCACCCTCCCCCGCCACCAAGTCCCATACTCCCTTCACCCAAAGTGCACAGAAGGAGAGGCGGCAGAGTCCCTGCTAACTCTCACTCCACCCCTGCAGAGAGCTCGAGCAGCAGAAGGCTCTCATTCCCCAAAGTTTGACAAGTTCTTTCCTTCCCGCCTGACACAAGCCCCCGTCCAAGTTTCACTTCCCAGTCCCATGTGTAGTTGATAATAAAAAATATGTTTCTGTTAACTACTGTTTCCATCATGTTCTTTTGGAGGAGGGGGGGGAAAGGGGGTTGGTAATTGGACAGGACAGTCACCTTTGGCAGGGTACATAGTAGGGGGCAGGCACAGCAGCAGGGCACATACATAGTGCAGTGATGCAGTGACTACTTACCCTGGTTAGTCTGGGAGGTTCTTTTCATGTTATGTGGTGGGGGGTGGGTTGCTCTGTGACTTTGTGTCAGGGGAGGGCAGTTAGAGATCTTAAGCGGCGGTCCTTAGGCAGGATCACAGAGCCACACAGCAGGGGATCTGTAACCGTCCCACCCCTGCCACAAACTCACATAGACCCCCCATACACACAGTCCGTATCAGGAGGGGTGACAGGCTCCGTTGAAAGAACCATCCCACCGCAGCGGAGCCTGTCAGTCCTTGAGTTTAGAAGCTGCATTCGCGCGACTACACTACACCCGCTCCGCACCACAGTCTGCGTCCCAGTTTTAAAAAATTCCCGCGAAAACAGTATTAAAGAAAACGGTGTGCTTTAACAAAGTAGAACTATTTTTATTTTGAAACGTGTGTTGGAAGTGGGGTGAAGGCTTCTCTGTACACAAAATTAGAAAGTCACAGGTTACCCTGCTCACCCAGGAACTTTGCTTTCAAAGCCTCCCGGATGCACAGCGCTTCCCGCTGGTCTCTTCTAATCGCCCGGCTGTCTGGCTGTGAGTAATCAGCAGCCAGGCTAATTTCCTCAACCTCCCACCCCGCCATAAAGGTCTCCCCCTTGCTCTCACAGAGATTGTGGAGCACACAGCAAGCTGCTATAACAATGGGGATATTGGTTTCGCTGAGATCACAGCGAGTCAGCAAGCTTCTCCATCTCCCCTTGAGACGTCCAAAAGCACACTCCACCACCATTCTGCACTTGCTCAGCCGGTAGTTGAAGAGTTCTTTTTCAGTGTCCAGGGCACCTGTATAGGGCTTCATGAGCCAGGGCATTAGCGGGTAGGCTGGGTCCCCGAGGATGACTATAGGCATCTCCACATCCCCAACAGTTATTTTGTGGTCCGGGAAGTAAATACCTTGCTGCAGCCGTCTAAACAGACCAGAGTTCCTGAAAACACGAGCGTCATGAACCTTGCCCGGCCATCCGACATTGATGTTGGTAAAACGTCCCCTGTGGTCCACCAGTGCTTGCAGCACCATGGAAAAGTAGCCCTTTCTGTTAATGTACTGGCTGGCCTGGTGGTCCGGTGCCAGGATAGGGATGTGAGTTCCATCTATGGCCCCACCGCAGTTTGGGAATCCCATCGCTGCGAAGCCATCTATGATCGCCTCCAAGTTTCCCAGGGTCACTACCTTTGGCAGCAGTACATCAACGATTGCCTTGGCTACTTGCATCACAACAACCCCCACGGTAGATTTGCCCACCCCAAACTGGCTCGCGACTGACCGGTAGCTGTCAGGCGTTGCAAGCTTCCAGAGGGCTATGGCCACTCGCTTCTGGACAGTCAGGGCTGGTCGCATCCGGGTGTCATTGCGCTTCAGGGCAGGGGACAGCAACTCACAAAGTTCAAGGAAAGTTCCCTTCCGCATGCGGAAGTTTCGCAGCCACTGTGATTCATCCCAGACCTGCAGCACTATGCGGTCCCACCACTCAGTGCTTGTTTCCCGTGCCCAGAATCGCCGTTTCACAGCATCAACATGACCCATTGCCACCGTGATGTCCTCGGCGCTGGGTCCCCTGCTTTCTGAGAGGTCTGTGCTACTCTCAGACTTCAGGTCATCACCGCGTTGACGTAGCCTCCTCGCCTGACTTTTCTGCATCTGCCTCAGGGCAACCTGTATGATAAGCTGCGAGGCGTTGAGAGCGGCCACAACTGCAGCGATGGTTGCAGTGGGCTCCATGCTCACAGTGCTGTGGCGTCCGCGCTGTCAATGACTTGAAAAGTGCGCGAAATGATTTCCCGCCGGCGCTTTCAGGGAGGGAGGGAGGGCGGGAGTGATGGACGGATGACGACAGTTACCCAAAAGCACCCTGGCCCCTTTTTTTTTTACCCAGAAGGCATTTGCGGCTCCACCCAGAATTCCAATGGGCGGCGGGGACTCCGGGAACTGTGGGATAGCTGCCCTCAGTGCACCGCTTCCAATGTCGACGCTTTCCCCGTTAGTGTGGACTCACAAAGTCGAATTACTGTCCTTAGTGTGGACACACACGTTCGACTTTGCAATATCGATTCCAAATATTCGATTTAAGTAAAATCGAACTACTCTCGTAGTGTAGACAAGGCCTTAGATTGAAAATCTTTAGGTCAGGGAGCATGTCTTCTTTTCTGTCATGTACAGCTCCAAGTGCACTGTTGGCACCAAATTAATAATGATAATGGCCCAGATCCGTGACTGAGGATCATACAACCCAGCTCAAGAGGAAATGGGGCAAAAATGGCTTTAAACAGTTTTGCACTCCCGCAGTACTGAACCAGCTGTGTGCTGGACCAATTTCCCAGTGTAAGTTAGAGCAGCCAGGTACAATTTCTCCTAAAACATTAACAGGAAAGATTAATATAGCAAAATACATAATGATTAAAAAGATTTTATTTGTACTGCATAAAAAGTACACAGATTGATGGTAAGTAAAACCATTAAGAGATGGGAGAGGAAAATGAGATGGAAAGTAAAAGATGAGGTTGATGATATCATACAGGGTCTAAATTAAATGTCACCCCAGAAACCACAAAAGAAGTTAAAATTAACAATGCAGAGACTGGGCAGAGGTGAATGAAAGACAAGGGTCAACACAACAATCATAATGTTTTTGGATGTCAGGGAATCATTTGACACAGCACACAATTAATTGTATTTAATGGACAGTGCTTATAGACAGATTTTTGCCCCCACAAAGTAGCCAACAGCATAATGTAAAACCCTTAATGAGTAATAATCTGTAATTTGAATAATAATTTTGTGATAATCTGAGAAAACAAAAAATAAATCTCTCTACAAAACTGTTTCATTTTTGGGGGGAAAAAAATTCCAAAATATTTTAGTCAGTGCTGGGAATGTATTGGAGGACACGCACTGCCCTGATTTGTGGTTAGCTTTCTTGATTCTTTATAATGAGTGATAGGATGTAGGGGTGAAAAAAGGGTTAATCTAGGCTCATGTTTCCCTTCCTGTTATAGAGGGGTTTGAATTAAGTGCTATAGATTGTTTGCTTGGGTAACATAGGAGAAAAAAAATGCTCATGTTACAAAGATTGTGCTGCACACTCATGGGTTTTTGGACTGGGTTGAACCCCATCCTGGCAAGTTTTCTGCTTTCTTTTCTGCTTATTTTTATTTTTAGTAAACATTATCCCTTGAAGAAAAGACCTTGCTGACTGTTCCTGTATTTTTTTTCTGCTGAGTCATTCTACCAATCTATACATTTGGCAATCTTTAAAAATGCTAAAATAACAGATTGTGACCCTCACAAGAACAAGGTTGAGGAGTACACATGTAATTTGAATAGAAAACCTTTGACATATAAATTTAAATAGTTCTTTGTTTTGGTCACAAGCATTTCCTTTCAGGATGTGCTACTCAAACACAAGCAATGTGCTGACACATGGCAACCTGCCATTAAAAGTCACTTAAAATAACACTGACCAGCATATTTTCATTGTCTAAACTAAAGGTCAGATCCTCAATCTGTGTAAATTAGTATAGCTCCATTGCATTGTACAGAGCTACATCACTTTAATGGTCTAGTCCTGAGTGAAATCGATAAATGAGCATTGTCAAGGCTGTATCCCCACTTTGAACTTTAGTGTACAAATGTAGGGGCCTGCATGAAAACTTCTAAGCTTAACTACCAGTTTAGCTCTGGTCCGCTGCCACCATCCCCAGAATTCCCATGCCTGGGAAGCCTTGAGAAACCTTCACCAATTTCCTGGTGAATCAAAATCCAAACCCCTTGGAACTTAAAACAAGGAAAAATCAATCAGGTTCTTAAAAAGAAGGCTTTTAATTAAAGAAAAGGGTAAAAATCATCTCTGTAAAATCAGTATGGAAATTAACCTTACAGGGTAATCAAACTTAAAGAGCTCAGAGGACTCCCCTCTAGTCTTAGGTTCAAAGTACAGCAAACAAAGATAAACACTCTAGTAAAAGGTACACTTACAAGTTGAGAAAACAAAGGAAAACTTAACACGCCTTGCCTGGCTATTTACTTACAAGTTTGAAATAGGAGAGACTTGTTTAGAAAGATGTGGAGAACCTGGATTGATGTCTGGTCCCTCTCAGTCCCGAGAGCGAATGTAAAAACCAAAACAAAGAGCACAAACAAAAGCCTTCCCCCCCCAAGATTTGAATGTATCTTGTCCCCTTATTGGTCCTTTAGGTCAGATGCCAGCCAGGTTACCTGAGCTTCTTAACCCTTTACAGGGAAAAGGATTTTGGAGTCTCTGGCCAGGAGGGATTTTATAGTACTGTACACAGGACAACTGTTACCCTACCCTTTATAGTTATGACAAGCATCATCAGTGGTGGTAATAAATTATTTAAATTCTTTCTGTTTTGATCATGTAATGAGTTAATACGGGCACAGTGACACAGCTATGCTCTTTTGCCTTGGCCTATATTCTTGGAACAGACTCCTTCTTTTCATGGGTTAAACATCTGTCTTCTCCCTCAAATTACTCCTTTAATTTAACTTCTTTCACCTAACTTTCCATCACAGAACTTCTCAGGTTCTGTCTGTTTTATAAATGTTGTTTTCTTTCCATGTAATACCTCTACAGAAAATAATCAAACAAATGTCTTCCCCCCCCCCCAAAAAAAAAACCCTAAACAGATTTAAAAAAAAAAAACAGCCTTCAAAAGAAGAGAAAATAAACAAACCATTTTGGCCACCTCCAGAAATCTCTCAAACTGAGTATAGTGCTGTTTATAGTGTACTGAAGCAGGCTGAAGTGACCTTGAATGAATACTGCTGCCCTAGGACCGTTGGAACAGTGAGACATGTATCTTATAAGATCTATTCTTAGCCACATTTTTTTTTCTTAAATACACACAAATCTGTGATGGGGTGTTCATCCCACACTTGCCCTGAAGGACTTAATGTAGGCTAAGAAGGGGGCCAGTTAACCAAACTGGCCATAGGTGAGAGGAATCAGGTGGCTTAACTAATCCCTTGACTGAATAAAGAGGGAGCCCAGCTGAGGAGAAATGAGCTGGGCTTGGTTTATAAAGACAGGAAGTTAGCAGCAGAGGGGAGACTGTAAAAAAGTACTCTGTGTTCACTCCTGGGGAGAAGGGAGGTGTGTTTGGGGACTACAGAGCTAGTGTAGACTACAGTTACCCCTGGGAGGAGGGAGTGTTGGGGTTGGCAAACCCAGAGAAAGGGGGGGGGGAACCAGAAGGTTAGGAAAGGCTCCTAGAAAAGGCGATAAGGTCTGTCCGGAACAGAGCAGACCTTGACTGCAGATTAGAGGATCCTGGAGCTGGAATCTGGAATCTGGCCTGGGTTCCCCTGCCAGCCCTTGAAGAAGTGGCATCAGCTGGCCAGTGAATCAGAAGATTGCCTGAGCCTGTTCATAAGAAGAGACTTTGATATTCTAGAAGGGGAGGACATGTGTGACTTGGCTAGAGGGCTAAGCCACGAACATTGAGCATCTTGCCTTGCTGAGAACCAGGAAGAAAAAGTAGTGTGCACAGCAAGAGGCGGAAAGGAGTCATCAGACCTAGAACCAGGTAAACCCCAGAGTGACCAAGAGGAGGCGCACTAGCAGTGAGAGGACCCCGTGACAGTCCCAAAGAAACAAATATTTCAAAATGGGAAATTATTTCAGAGAAAACGGGGGAAAATTTCCCTGAAAGAGTCAGGCTTCCTTTGATGCATTCAGACCGGATTATTGATGCCTCCAAAGCATGAGTCATGCTTCCCCCTCATGACCCTATATGGAAGGTGGCCCACACTGTTGTGAGACTGACTCAGTTGGGTCTGCTCACAAACAGCCCTCAGGAGTAGACTGCCAAGTTTCCTGCAGCTGGCTGATATTAAATAGAAACACTCGGTCTTCAAACAGGCTTATGCCTGATTGAGCCATGTCTCTAGTATCCAATAAGCTCCCAGGAGTCAGGCTGGTTGAAGAGAAGGCATGACACTCAACTCAGATTGAGATCTCTTAGCCTTCTGGTAACATCTAGATCTCAAACCTCAGCCAGAGCTGAGAAGCACAACTCTGGAGAAGGAGGCAAAGGTGGCTTTACACCATCTTGAAGTCCTCTGATCCTGGGGACGGTGAGCACCAATCTAATCCCTTGACATCAAATCCAGCAGCCTGAAGGCTGTTCTAATTTGTGAGCTGTTAATAGCCCCAAGACATCTATATGGCAGTCAGGGATTGTTGGGGCCTGGGCAAGCTTCTGTCACATAATTTTTTCCCCCTGGCCAGGACCTTGTGTTGTCCACAGGAACTTGGTCTAGGTGGGGCAATGGAGGAGGTATTGGCACAAATTCTACGCTACCAGTGGATCCCCCTACACAGAGGGATGACCCTAATATATCTGAGGATTAGCTCTCTAGTGTATATACAGGCAAAGTCTGAGGCATAATATATTTTTATGCTAATTTCAGTAGCAGATACTTATATACTGGTAACGTATGTACCTATTCTCCCCCCCGCCCCAATAAACTACTTTAATTCCTCTATGATAGCACCTTTAAAGGTGACCTGCAAAGGAAAAGTCAATTAACTCATCAATTGTAGTTTATTTTAACCCTGTATTAATCAGTCTGGTTTTTCCTGCATATGGCTGCTAATGACTCATTCCATGATTGTTATGTTACATCTTAATCCAGGTGCTTTTTGGGCTTGGTTATTTTGACAATGCTGATCCCCCAGAATAACTCTGTATTTGGTGCCCTCTGTGAGTCCAAGATGTGAAATGATGTTTCTAGCACTGTTACAGATCCTGTCGCAGCTCACTCTGTCTTGAGGAATCAATCTTTCACCTGTTTCTCTTGTATTAACAGGAATCTGGGTTGTTTAGGTATTTCAAGTAATCTTAATTTATTTCTGTAGTATTTCTTGCTGTTCATTTCCACAATGTTTTATATTGGAGAAGAGCAAACATAATACCTATTTTTAAAAGGGGGAACAAAGAACACCTTAGAAATTTATAGACCAGTCAGCCTAACTGCGATACCTGGAAAGATAGTGGAACAAATTATTAAACTATCACTTTGTAAGCACCTAGGGGATAATAGTTACATGGAATAACCAACATGGATTTTTCAAGAACAAATAGTGCCAAAACAGCGTAATTCCCTTCTTTGACAGGGTTACTGGCGTAGTAGATGTGATATATCTTGATTTTAGTAACACTTTTGACACAGTCCCGCATTATGTTCTTATAATCAAACTAGGGAAAAGTGGTCTAGATTAAATTTACTATTTAGTGGTACAAAATTGGTTGAAAAACCATATCAAAGAGTAGTTATCAATGATTCACTGTAAAACTGGGAAAATATCTAGTGGGGTCCTGCAGGGGTTTGTCATAGGTTTGGTATTAGTCAATATCTTCATTAATTACTTGGAGAGTATGCTTATAAAATTTGCAGATGACACCAAGGTGGGAGGGATTCTTATTGCTTTAGAGGACAGGATTACAATTCAAAATGACCTTGACAAATTAGAGAATTGGTCTTAAATCAGCAAGATGAAATTCACTTAAGACAAATGCAAAGTACTACATGTAAGAAGGAAAAAGTCGAATACACAACTACAAAATGGGAAATAACTGGCTAGGCAGTAGTACAGGAGAAAAGGATCTGGGGTTTATAGTGGATCACAAATTGAATATGAGTCTACATTGTGATGCAGTTGCAAAAAAGGCTAATATCAGTCTAGGGCAGTGGTCCCCAACCTTTTTGTGGCCAGTAACACATTCATGTTTTCAGAAGAGTGTGACGGGTGCCAACAATTTTTCAAGGCTTATTTTGTATTTGTACATTAAATAATATGAAAAACATCATATTTAATATTACATAATATATGAATCCAGAGAGAAGCCGCGAGGACAGAGAATACCGGCGCCCGCAGCCCCGGAGTACTCTGTCCCCAGCAGGTGCGGGGCCCCGGCTTCTCTCCCCTGCTGGACACTAGACGGGCCCCACGCCTGCCTGGGACCAAGAACACCGGCGCCTGCAGTCCTGGAGTTCTCTGTCCCCGGCAGGTGCGGGGCCGTGGCTTCTCTCTCCTGCTGGGCATTAGGCAGGCATATTAACATGAGTGTTATATGTAAGACCTGGGAGGTAATTGTCCTACTCTGCTTGGCACTAGTGTGGCCTCAGCTGGAGTAACATATCATTTTGTGTGCCACATTTTTGGAATGATGTGGATGAATTGGAGAGAGTCCAGGGGAGAGCAATAAAAATGATGATAGACTTAGAAAACCTGTCCTATGAAGAAAGGTAAAAAAACCTGGGTATGTTTAGTCTTGGGGGCACTCTGCAACAAGGGAGATTTAGGTTAGATATTAGGAAAAAAACTTTCTAATGCTAAGGATGGTTAAGCACTGGAATAGGTTACAAGAGAGGTTATGGAATCCTCGCCATTGGAGGTTTAAGAATAGGTACAAGAAACACCTTTTGGGGATAGTCTAGGTTTACCTGGTTCCACATCAGTGAGGGGATGGACTAGATGACCTCTCAAGGCCCTTCCAGGCCTACATTTTTTTAAGATTCTGTACTATATGATTGTGGCTCTACTGTGGAGATAACTTTTGCTGGCTTCTGGCTGTGCCATCCCTTCTCAGGTGGATTGGCTGCCTAGATGTGCTTTTGAATAGTAGTTTTATATATCACCACCATGATCATCATGATGGCAGATCCCAAAGGGATGTGGCCTTCTTGCAAATCAAGCACCATCCAGATCGATCTCTGGCAAGGTGGTCTGGTTGGATATTCAGTTTACATCCATCTCTGGTAATCCTTTCATGCCACTGAAGGTTTTGATGCCAACATTATTGCCAGCTTTATAGTGGCATTCCTTTGTACGCATTCTTTTAATTTGTTGGTCTTCCCATTCTAATGAGTCTGTACCGATAAAGTTGCTGAAACCAGCTTTGAATATCCTCGTTTCTGATCTTGTCCTGCTACTTGATATGGAGCAACTGACAATGAGAATTTAAAAGCATAATTCAGTGTTCTTCAGCTTTCCTCAGTGCCTATGTTTCGCTGCTGTACAACAGAGTCAGTATAACTGGTTCTATAGACCCAGAGCTTCATAGCAAACATTATGTCACAACAGCCCTACAGAGGCAACTGAAGGGCCCAAAACATGGCAGCAGTGTACACCTCTTCCAAGCATCCTCCAGCATTGTTTATGACACTACTGACCTGAAAGTTGCCACCTGCTCAATATTCTGTCTGAGCAGGTTAATACTGAGCAGGTTGTAATCTGGAGCTGGAGGCTGTTTGATGATAATGGCCAGCAATTTAGTCTTATCTGGATGATCATAGTGGTCCCTTTTGGCCTTGGAATCTATGAATCTGGCATTGACTGAACCACTTCTGTTTTGTTTTGTTTTTCCATTATAGAACTCTTCTGTCATTGTCACTATCTTCCCAGGTATGCCAAGTCACTTCATCAGATACGACAAACTTGCTTGATGCACTGAATCAAAGGCCTGATGGAAGTCTATAAAAAGTGCTGCTCATGGCTTATGAAATGCAGCCATCTTCTCAAAAAGCTGTCTCCAGGTAAAGATCTGGTTGACAGTGGAATGGCCAGGTCTGAAGTTGCCCTGAGTATCCTGGCCTTTGTCATGAAGGGCATTGTTGATTCAGGACATTGACATGGAAAGAAAGACTTTCACTGGGGCTGACAACAGTGTAATACTTCTATAGTTGCTGCATTTGGCCTTATTGCCCTTTTTGAACAGAGGCAGAATAACAACCTTCTTCCAGTCATCAGGGATGTTATTATTACAGCAGATGGTCTAGAAGAGCCTATAGCCATGGCACTACACATACTCTCACTTGTTTTCAGCACCTCAGGGTAATGTTACAAACTCCTGTTGCCTTCCCAGACTTCAACTTATGGACTGTGATGCACATCTCTTCTTGGCTGAAGGAAGGCGGTGTTAGTTTTTATAGTTTATTCCAGGACCCTACTTCCAGAAAACTGCGGGGAGCCAACAGAAGACTTCAAGATTCCCTCAGTATAGTCCATCTATCAGAGCTTATCTAAAATAATTACAGAGACCACAACTGAAACAACTGATTTTTATTAACTAGGGAATTAGGAATAGGATAAACAAAAGGAATGGGAGAGAGGATTAATAATACTGAACAGATTTATAACCATGTACTCTTTCACACAGGAATTACAAAAGGTGGTAAGTGATGACTGCTCTTTATACCCTGTTCAGATGCTGCTGCTGAGACCAGGACTCGATAGATGACAGCGACCCACCGGACCACGATCACCACTGGAACAGCTACTGCAGCGGAGAATGGCGATGAATGACTATGAAGAATCAGGTAAGACGCCTAACTAACTTCCCACCCTAACCCTCTTGCGACGTCCTGTCTGGGGGTAAGAGTCCTAACCATTCAAGGTAAAACCCCATGGATGGATGGATGCTTTCCTTAAAATAATAAACCCCAACAACAAACTAGATCTTTTTCCATTTGGAGATGAGCTGTTTTCTAGGCGGATAACTGGTGTCTGATTGCTTCCCTTCTTTCCAAGAAAAGAGCAGAAGGGAGAAGGAACTTTCCTGCTCTTTCCCAGCCTATATAATCCCTCCCGTTGCCTAGCAACAAGCCACTAGATTTCCCGCCTTTTCTTTCCTGAAAGGAACAAGAAGGCTGTTCAACAAGGCGGACTATTTGTTCTTTACAAACCAAAATGGCAAACAATAAACGGAACCATATAAACACCATCACCAAGTGTCAGGTCATAATTTGAGTAAGGTGGCACTTCAAATGGAAGAGGGACTGCGGGGAATGGACAGTTGAGGAGCATTTTGAAATGATCGTCTCATTGATGCAATTGGTCCTTCAGATTTGGGCTGATGTTGCCATCTCAGTTCCATGCTGAATAAGCTGGTGGCACTTTCCTTCACAAACACTGCATAATTGAGTAAAGGATGTGTAGCTTGTGTCTGGCAGCAGTTTGTTTTAAACTGGCTGCCTTAATCAGCCCAGGATTCCTTCTCTCTCTCTCGGTTTTTTTTGTTTGTTTTGTTTTTTTAAACACAAAACTTGATGTTCTGAAATTGAACCCATTTAGCCTTTGCTTTTGCTCTTGACAAACGTGTCTCTGAAGACTCAGACTGTACCCTCACTTTTTTTCTCCGCTTCAACCATTGTATCTGTCTCTTCACTGATCCATGGGTGACCTTGGAAGGCAAAAGCCCCAGAGCTGAGCTGGCAGCAATCAGCCCTGATGACTTGAAACACCATTTCTCATCAGATGACAGAGGGAGAGAGATTTCAGTCTCTAATGCTTTGATCGCCCTAAGGAGTTCAGAACAGAAAGCCATTTGATAGCTTGGTTGTAAGAAGAGCTGAATCAGACTAATTTCAGCCCACTAACTTTTTTTTTTTTCTTTTCAAAGTAGGAGACACATTTTTTGTCTCTGCGAACCGATACATCAGTGACTGTTGATAACCAATGATTGTTAACGAGGACATGATCAATAACAGTCCTAGTGAAACCATCTGGGCTGTACCTGCTCTGTTTGTGAATCTTGGGTGATGGAAGAGTGAATCAGCAATCACCATGTTATTGGCGGCTGCAAATTCTATCAGTTGCCCATTTCTGTTCATCTGCTGGATACCAAACTTCCTGAGAGTACTTGTGCAGGTCACTATCCTTTCCTACTCGTGTATTAAAGTTGCCCAGGATCATGATGACCTCTCTTCTCAGAGTTTCATTATGGATTGATTGCAGTTGTTGGTAAATATCTTCAGCTACGTTATAGGCCTTGGTTGGACCACACATGGCAACGATGGTAAGATGTCCGCAGCCATTATGGAATTGGCTGCTGAAAAGTCACTTCTTAATCAGCTGCCATCCCTGCAGTGCCTATTGGGCAATGGGTGAAAGTACAATGGCCATTCCTTGCTGGAAAACCTGTCGGGATGGCCTGAGAACAAAAAAGGATAATCCTCAACTTTCTTTTCACCACTCCTGGCCAGTGTAGTTTAGATAAAATACAGATATCAATGTTCAGACTTTTCAATTGCTTGATTTAACTGTTTCAGAATGTGTTTTGATGTTCCAGGCACCAATTTTACATTTACCACCAACATGCAGAATACTGGAATAGCCCTTTTGCAAGGTTTCTTTGGTCATTTTTGCATAAATGGCAGGTTGATTCAGGACAATTGACCAGATTGTTGCAGGTGGTTGGCAGGTATTAAACACTCTCAACAAACCGGAGTCTCTCGTACTCAAATTTTGTTTAATTTACCTTTCATTTGGTTTTATTAGCAAATTCTGTTTTTCCTCTAGTTTGGAATAACTGAGCTCCTGTAGAAAGCAACAGCCTTGTTAATTTGCCCATTACCATCTGTGAAGGTGATGCCATTCCTTCTCTTGGTATATTCTTAAATCCAGTGCAACTAAATACAGATGCTTATTGTTATGGTTGGCTGACTTCAAGAGACTTTTCACTGTCTGTCTGAATAGCTCTCTCAGACATCCTGTTGCTCTGAGGATATTTTGGTGATAATCTCAGATTTTAGTGAATTCTTGAAATAATGTATTTAACTATTGGGGTCCATTATCAGCAATCAGAACCTGTAGTATTTCATGCCTTGCAAACTGTGATTTTAGTATAGGTGATCTCCATTCTACTGCTTGTGTTTGTTTGTTAGTTTTGAGAGCTACATGCATTTAGAGCAATAATCAAAGAACAGTAAACAGATTTCTTTGTCCAATTCAAATTAGTTCATTTTTTCAGTCTGTGTTTACATTGTGGCCAAAGTTACCTACCTGTTGGGAAGGATATTTGATACTTGTTTGTCTTCTGATTACTTATCTGCATTTGTGATTTGCCTCTACAGTAAAATTTTCACTTACATAATCTTCATGCCAATAGAAGTATAATAATTTTCCTTCCACATACATGGTCACAAGCTTCAGTTTCAGATCTTCTTTCCTTTTCTTAATCTGTTTTATAACAGATGGTCAATATATTTCTTCACTCTCTCCCCCCTCTTACTCCATCTCTGGACTAGTTATCTGAGATAACTGTTTAAGAAATGGTGCTGTCCAGTGACGAGGTGGCTGTGTAATGTGAAATAAATGTGACCTAAATGCTTTCAAGTGGATTAAAGTAAATATCAATTATGTGAAAATGAGAACAGAAATGTATAGAGTGACCATGATATATGTAATTTTTAAAGAAATGTTTCCTCTAAATGTTCCTAATCTTAAAAATTAGAGAAACTGGTGTGATTTGATTTTTGTTTTTTGGAAGGGGAAGAAAAGAAAACAACCACCCACCCCCTATGGCTAGAAAACAGTAAAGGTATTAATGTACCTGCAGATACCTGAGATGGGAGAGAATGGGTATTCAGTGATTGACAGAAATTGTCTGAACAAGAATTGATGGAAGTTCTGTATACCATGTGTTTTTAGTATAGACATGTGGTTACTAAAATATGTAACAGAAATGTTCATGAGACTGAAATAATATTCCCAGTTTTCTAAAATCACATCCTGCACCTTATGCTCATGGGAGCATAGAAAGGTAATTAGAAGAATTACAAAAGCATGGAATAATTAAACCTGTAGACTTAATTTAGTAGGCTGCCCTGATTGTACACGTCCCTGAAAAATTAAGGGCCTAATTCTACAACTTTACTTGTAGAGTAAAGGATTACTCAGCATAAGAAAATGTGGCTGAATCAAGCCTTAAGTAGAGAAAGTGTTGAAGAAAGAATTGGGTATAGTGACAAGGGTTACCAATTTTGGTTGGACATATTCCTGGAGATTTCATCAGATGACATAATCTTTAATGCCTAGAGACTCCAGGACAACCCTGGAGGGATGGAAACCCTAATAATGATATGTGCAAGACTGGTTCAATCAAATCTGCAAAGTCATTTGATTGGGCCCCCTTACCTGTAAAGAAGACTCTGTAAATGTAATTGACTGCCCTCCGCTTTCCCTAAAGCCTGATGCTATGCCAGGTGTGATAGGCAAGAAACAATTCCATGGATTTCAGGGAGGAGGGAATTAAAATTAATGATTCCCTTTTTTAGTTGTGGGTGAGCTAAGCCTCAGCAGCGGTGGAAATGACCATGCGGACTGATCCAGTCATTGCCCGAGGGCTGCTCTAATTTATACTAAGCTGTAATGGCCCTCTGTGAGTGTACTGTTGGTTCCCTGACCCTACCATGCCCCTAGGTGTGTGTCGGGGGGGGGGGGGGGGGGGGGGGCTTCAAGAGAAGGAGATAGAGCTCACTGGTGGGATGTCTATTATCCAGAAACTTCCCATATTGTCAGTTCACTGGGCTTTATGGCACTTTGCAGTGGCAGAGCTGGCATAAAGAGGCCACAGAAGAATCTCCAAGGGGAACTAATGTGTTCACAACTGGCAAAAAAAACTCAGTGGTATTTAGGGGAACATTATATAGATGCATATCGCAGACTCACAGGGACCAAGGGAGAGAGAAATTATAATGCATCTGTGTAGGAGAAAAAGTGGAGCATTGATCATTGGATTGCAGGGCAGCTGGGTGGGGGAACAACTAGAGAAATCCATGAATGCAATACACATATGCAGAAAAACCACCACAGTATTCACCAGTAATGAATGCAGTGATATGTAGAGAGGGCTGTAAGAAGGTTCAACAGTATATGCAATGCAGTTGTGCAGAGAAATCACCTGGGGTTTGAACAGTAAGCATACAAAGCAAGTATAGAGGGAGAGTACCAAGTGGTCACATACACTACATGAACTTCTGTTTTGCATAGAAAGCACGGGAGGATTCAGCAATACTACGTGGAGTGCTTGTGGGCACAGGACCCCCTACGCTATACACGTGTGCAGAAGGAACACAACTCCCCAATAGGGGTCGCGAAAGCACATCAACCCCGTTCGTTTTTCCCGCAATTGCTTCACATCCCCTCTCTCCCCTCTTTAGAATCCGCACTGAACGCAGACCAGTAGGGGGCGTGGCGTCGCCGCTCCGCCCACCGCGTCTCCTGCGTGCGGCCGTGCGCCCCCCACCCTCTCAAGCAAGCCGGTGTCTCGAGACGCCCGCGCGCTGGTGCAGGCGCTCCCGTCCCTTCCACTTTCCCCTACTCCGCGAGTTGGTTTGTTCCTCCTCGTTCCCCTCACCCCCGGCTCCCCGCTGTGGTCGGGTCTGGCCCGGCCCGACCCGGCGGCTGAACGGCGAACTCGCTCGCACTCAGGGACTCGCTGCCCATTGAAGCACCGGCTCGAGAGGAGGGGGGGAGAGTGGCTCCCCGGCCCGGGCAGCACCATGAGGTGAGCGGCCGCCCCGGGGCTCATCGCCCCACCCCGCACCGTGGTGTTTGCATGGGGTGCGCTGTGGGGATCTCCGGTGGGAGGAGGCCCGAGAAGGGGGGCAGCCCGTGGGTCGGGGGGGGGGGCGTTGTTCCAGGGGCGGGTTCTCCTGCGCCGTTGGCTTGTTGCTCTGTGAAAACCCCCTGGGGGCCATTGGTTCTCAGCCGTTGTGTCTGTTCCCCGGCAGGGGCGTTCGGGCGCCGGCCCGGCCCGCGAAGGCAGGGCTGGCTCCGCAGGGATAATGGCCAACCCGCCCGGCGCCTTGGGGAGCGAGCGGGCCGGGCGCGGCTGTCCGTAAATAGAGAGAGCCCCCGTGATTTGTGTGGCGCGAGGGGCGGCTCGTGAGCTCCTGGCGCGTCCTTTTTGGGGGGCTAGAGGCTACTCGCGATCCCGTGTCCAAGGCGGGGAGGGAGAAGCGCTGCCCTTTTATCGGCGTGTGTTGCATTGCAGCAGCAGCAGCTGGGTTTTTCCCCGTGTAATCAATAGAGGCAAAAAATCCCCCCCCCCCCCAGCAGTGGTGAATATATTGTTTTTGGGATTTGTTAGTTCAGATGCAAACATCGAGCCATACGTTAATAATTCCTTTGTGTGTGTGTGTGTCTCCCCGTTTGTCTAAGAGACTGAACCTTTATGTGGTCGTATTTGCTTGGAGATTATTTTCCACCCCCTCCAGCCGTTTCGTGCCTGTTCTGTGTCCATAAGGTCTCTTTGGATTGGTGCAAGACTTCGTGAGAAATGTGACTTGGTAGACTGAATGCTGGTATATTTGGAGATGCATTATTGTGATCCATATAGGCCTACCCATTAGGTTAAACAGTTTTTTTGGGGGAGGGGGATGCTGTAAATTGCCCTTCAAAGGTATTGTCTTACTTGTAGTTAGATTTGAATCTTCTTTGTGTTAAAGATTAATGATAAACAGTTGCCAAGTCCTTTAGAACGCAACAGTAAGATTTACATGATATAATCCGCACATTCCTTTGCTGTGACAAAGTGTCAAGTCATAGGAATTCTTCACAAATGTAAGAAGTTTCTATTTTAAACTTTGTTCTTAAGGTTTTTTTTGTTTTGTTTTTTGTTTTCCCAAGTGCAAATATGCATGCAGGCTTGGCATATGGAGAGCTTGGTTCTTTTTTCTTGCATTCTAATCCTTGGATGGCTTTATTGTATTTTGTTTGTAGTTATTTATGCCTTAAATTGGTTTTTTAAAGCTGTTTTGTAATTTATATCTTAAATCATAACTTTTTTTTCTCTTATTCGTACAGCTATATTTCACAAAGTGGCTAGCTTCTCAACACTTGTAAAATACTCACTTAATTCATAGTAATTGCATATTTTGTGCATAGTAGTTTTGACTGTTTTGATTATTTAAAAAGCCTAGTTTTATATCTAATTTGCTGCATATTTTAGAGGTGAATTTGTTTGGGCAGTTTTGAGACAATTATTGTACTTGGGTCATGTCTGCACTAAAAAGGTTTGTTGGTATAGTTATATCAACTAGCTGTCCTATTGTAGATGCAGCTCTCTTTTGCTATTATAGCTTGTACTGGTTCAGTGAGTGAAATAAGCTATACTGGCAAAAACATTTTTGCTAGTTTAGAAGTGTTACAAAAAATCATGCCCCAACAACATCACCAGCAAAAGTTTCTAATGTAGACCTCCCCTTAGGCTGTCTAATTAGAAGTTTGTATAATCAACTTTAAACTGTCTGTATATGTTTACAGGGTCTAAGCAAAATGTCTCACAAGTATGGTAAAAATCTGTGTTTTTCTTTAAATACTAAATGACAACAGTTTTTAAAGAGGGAAATTGAAATTAAATGTTCATTGTGAATGATTGCTGATATTTTAAAGGAACCTCAAGAATTCTTCAGGAATTGTGTAAATCCAAGCCTTACCCAAGCATACAAATTGTATCAATGTAACTAAATTGGTTTATTAACTAGTTAAATCAGTGTATTCCCCTTGTGTTGGTCAGTGTTAAATTGAATCAGTTTCTCAATCTATTTAGTTAAATGGGTACAACATGTATGTGTAGCCAAGACTTCAGTGAATGTGTTCTCTTAGGGCTTGTGTAAATTAGGATAAAAGGTGTATTTCTCAAACATGTTAGTTAAAAGGCATTAGTTAACTTGTCTTTAAACAGTATTATAGACAAGTATGTTATACCTTAAAACATGTTTTCTGATTAAGCTAAACCCTTTGGGGGATGGGACGGGATAACAGGAAGAGCCTGTGCTTCAATGTGACCAGCTAATATGTCAAACATAATTTACCAGAGACAGGCCAAGTCTTAAAACTTAGTAGCTAACACCTTTTTAAAATATCTTATCATAGTCTAGACAAGCATTTAGATATAAATGATCATAAACTAAGGTGTAGTTCTGAGATGGAGGCTCTTCTACTTTTCTATAGAAAACAAGCTTATAGCTTGATTTATAACAAGCAGACAGAATGTATGCAATTGGCACTCTGGAAGATATAAAAGGAATAGATGTGCATAATCTTTCCAGTGTACAGTGGTAGAGAAAATTGTTCTGAACTATAACTTCAGTGTACACTTCTGCACTCTCAGGCGTGCGATAAGGTGCATACGGCAAAGTGATCAGAAAACTATTCTCCTTCTATCCCAATTCTGAAGTTACGCTGGGCTGACTTATGAATGGCTGCTGCTATATTTGGGGTAGCTAGGTGGTTAGAAGTTAGCAAATACAGTAGCTTACCAATTTTTCCCTTATTAATACAGCTTGCTGTAATTGTAACCAGATTCTGAAATCTGTGCAATGTAATAGACAATACAATAGGTTATATATGTAAACATCAACAGTAAATACCAGACCTTGGCAATTAGATTTTGTAGTGGCTTGTTTGTAGCTGTCTGAATATTATATAACAGCTATGTAGATCTTTGGTTTTGAACACAGACTTCAGGTCAATTTTAAATCTTGAATTGCTCAGGAGTAAAAACAAGCACCTGTAATAAAACAAGTTTTGTTTCAGAAACTTAACTATGCAGTAGGCTTTTTTTTTTTTCCTTCTCATGTTGGGAAAGTAAACAGTTGATTCTTACATGTCTGTTGCTCTTTTTGCATTGTAACTGACAGAATAGGTGTTGGTCTGACTACAGTGTTACGTGAATGGACTAATCTCATAATAGGTATCCAGAAATAGGTATACATGACTAGGGATTTCCATAGCCAATTGGAATGCTGAAAAAAGTGGCTGTTAAAATATCTTAGTTTAAGAATGCAATAATTTACAGTAATTGTATATCATGCAAGTTGCAAGATATAACTTTTGTTTTGGTGGTGGTGTGACTTCTTATTGTGATATAATAGCAGAATTTGTTTAAACAAAATTCTATTGAGCAGTATTCTGAATATCTGTATGTTAGTGGTTGATTGACATCTTTCTACAATTCATGAAGAACAGTAAATGAAATGTTCAAAATTTTCATTTTTAATGATATTTCCTTCTAATATGTTACTTTGTTTACAATTGTCTGGGTCTGACCATCCCCCTTTATTATAGGTTATACTAAATTTTTTAATAAAAAGCAACAGAGGGTCCTGTGGCACCTTTAAGACTAACAGAAGTATTGGAGCATAAGCTTTCGTGGGTGAATGCCCACTTCATCAGACGCAGGTAATGGAAATTTCCAGAGGCAGGTATAAATCAGTGTGGAGATAACGAGGTTAGTTCAGTCAGGGAGGGTGAGGTGCTCTGCTAGCAGTTGAGGTGTTAACACCAAGGGAAGAGAAACTGCTTCTGTAGTTGGATAGCCATTCACAGTCTTTGTTTAATCCTGATCTGATGGTGTCAAATTTACAAATGAACTGGAGCTCAGCAGTTTCTCTTTGGAGTCTGGTCCTGAAGTTTTTTTGCTATAAGATGGCTACCTTTACATCTGCTATTGTGTGGCCAGGGAGGTTGAAGTGTTCTCCTACAGGTTTTTGTATATTGCCATTCCTGATATCTGACTTGTGTCCATTTATCCTCTTGTGTAGTGGATAAATGGACACTACGCAAGTGTCCATTTATCCTCAGTTTCTCCTCCCTTGGTGTTCACACCTCAACTGCTAGCAGAGCACCTCACCCTCCCTGATTGAACTAACCTCATTATCTCCATACTGATTTATACCTGCCTCTGGAAATGTCCATTACTTGCATCTGATGAAGTTGGCATTCACCCACGAAAGCTTATGCTCCAATACTTCTGTTAGTCTTAAAGGTGCCACAGGACCTTCTGTTGCTTTTTACAGATTCAGACTAACACGGCTACCCCTCTGATACATTTTTAATAGCACTTGAATTTCTAAACAGGAAAAGTAGCAGATCTGATCTTTCTAATGAAGTCCATTTATTAGCAAGTTATATGGTTTCCTCATTCATGATTTATTTAACTTTTTTATTTTGATTTTAGATTTCTTTAAAACAACCTTCCAAAAATTCTACTTACCTTGGGTAAATAATTTCTCTTTGGGTAAATATATATATATCAAAAGTCAGTCAAGCAGACTTTGGGTCTGGGCAGGTACGTTTTCTTGATATTTTAGAGGCTGCATTAAGATACGATTTCATTCACTACTCTGTTAAGAAAATGGGAAGAAAAAGTAGTTCCAAGCCAATAGTAGCAAAGCTAGCTTCATTAGGATATGAAATTCTTGAGGAATCTCAGGTGTGTCCTAGAGTTATTTCAAAAGGTGACACTACTCATGACAATACGTTTATAGTAATTTAATGTTGGTACAGTGGTCAAGCAGAAAGAGCTAGTAATTCAAGAATGGGAGAATAAGAAGGGTATTATTACAGCATGCTTTGCTGTATAGGGTAAAATTTCAGAATTGGGCTTTTGTTGTAGCTTTTACTACCTGCATGACACATTACATATTTGGAATAGAAATGTAATCTAGTTTTGAAATATTTGACAAAATATTGAAAGTGCATAGCAGTCAGTTAAATTGTACAGTATTGCTGTACATGTTCCCAATCACTAAATTGCTTATTTCTCTAGAGTAAAATTGGAAGTGTAGGCAGATTTTTTCAGGTGGGCACAAGAATTCAGTTCAGGTTACTCTCCTTGCTCTAAGTAGAGTGAGTTTGTCTGCACAATGAGCTTGGGTTGGGATTCCCAGCTCGCATACACATACTTGTGTTAGCTCAGTGAGAGCCAGCGCAAGTGTAAATAGGAATGTAGCTGCAGTAGCAGAGGCAGCATGCCGAATACAAACCCACTTGAACCCTGTGGGTACATATTTGGCGTGGCTTACACTACTATTTATACTTACACTAGCTCTCATCAAGCTAGCACAAGTATGTGAGAGAGAGCTGGGAATTGCCTCTCTCGTTCCTAGTATAGATGTAGCCTAACAGACACATTGAGTCATCTGTCTGATACTATTGCAGATTTTGTTAGCTAGCGCTTCATTTGTGACAGTTGCAAGTAATTCTTGCACCCGCCACCCCACATCTGACATGGAATCTGACAACTGCTCTCTCCAAAGTCTCTGGATAGTTTAATGAATTATTTTGATAGTAGATTTATAAGTTTTTATTCCACAAGATTATTAAGTAAATGAAATGTACATCACCCAAAATGCATATTCTTTATAGAAGGCTACTTATGGCCATCTTATCAAGTTATATTGCAGAGATCTAGAAATTACAGATGATGTGGGGGTCCAGGAAGGCATTCTAAAGTTCAGCATCGGTCTGGAAGCATACGTGCATGCAGGCTGCTTCCTCCTGATCCTAATGCAAGGCTCTGTATTTTTAAGCAGAGTCAGATAAATTTGTCTTGCTCTTCTCTCTTCCCACTTTGAACTATAGGGCATGAAGGGCCAGATGGTCCTTTCTCTACCTCCCCACAAAATGGGAAGAAGTTGTTCATTCAGCACCTATTCACTGAACGCCTACCTGACACACTGAGGTCTGGTGTACGCTACAAAGTTAGGTTGACGTAAGTTGACTTGTCAGCCTATTTATGCATGTGTGTATAGTCAAATTTGTCTCCGGCTGATGTAAGTATCCTGTTAAGGCAGTGCCATAAAACCATCTTCCTGAACAGCACTGAGCCATGGTCAACCTACTGAGGTCAGTGCAGTGCAAGTGTAGATACCGTATCAGAGGGGTAGCCATGTTGGTCTGGATCTGTAAAAAAGCGTGATGTCATGCGTCTGAGGAAGTGGGCATTCACTCATGAAAGCTTATGCTCCAATACATCTGTTAGTCTTAAAGGTGCCACAGGACTCTCTCTTGCTTTTTGTAGATACTGTGTGACCTTTGTCAACCCTAACGGTTCTCCAACTGTCCCAAAATGCCTGGCAGTGACTGCTGTGGTCACAGTTGTGAATTCCACTGCCCAGTGGTCTCAGAAACTGGAATCCACCCCCTCAGTGTTTTTGAAATGCCTTTTCCTGATTGCCCACCTTGGCAAGCCCACCTAGCAGTTCTCCCTTGTTGTGTTCAACTGCCCAACCAACCATGCTGGCTTCGCTCACTAAACCATGCTCCTGCCTGGAGTAGACAGGAGGTATTGGATCTTCTGGGCCTCTGGGGAGAAGAGGCTGTGCAAGCACAGCTACAGACTACCTGTAGAAATGTGGACATCTACAAAAAGATTGCATGGGGAGATGCAGGCGAAGAGGTATAACGGAAGTCAGCAGCAGTGCCAGGTGAAAGTGAAGGAACTGCGGAAGGCATACCACAAGGCCAGAGGGGCCAACAATGGATATGGGGCTGAGCTGCAGACCTACCATGAGCTGCCTTCCAGATTTGGCAGAGAGACCCCACCACCCTGAAGACCACTGAAGACCACACAGACTCCTGCCAAGGAAAGTAAGGAGAAAGGTGTGGGGGGAGATGTGGTGGAAAGGGTCCAGCTATGTCAGGATCCATTTGTGATGCTACCACAATCTAACCAGTCCCTCAAGCAGAGCACAGATGAACCTAATGAAGGGGAAAGAACCATAGGTAAGTATGTATATATATTTTCCCTTGCAATGTTTAAATGTAAAGTTGGATCCCAGCCCATCCCCAAGTTAACAAGACACAGGTATTGACTTTTCATTGTTTATTTGGTACAAGAAGAGATAGCAGTACAACAAAGAGGTAGAGTTATCTGCTTTTCGTTCCCTGTAGGGTTAGTTGGGGGGGGGGGGGAGAGTATCTGGATCACTTTGTTTATGTATATAGGGATGTCCCTTGTATCTTCCTCAGAGATCTTGATGAAACTTTCATGGAGATACTCTGCAAGGTTTCCAGGGATGGCTGCCTTATTTCTTCCTCTGTGGTAGGACAGTTTCCCATGCCCACTCTGTGATGACCTCAGCAGGCACCATTGGGAATAAGAGAAGGGAGTTTTGAAACTTCTTTCCCATTCCGTTGTGGCTGTAAATCCAGTGATTGCATCTGTTTTATCGGTAGCTGCTGCTGTTGTGGCCTTGAGGGGTGCCCCCTCCATACCCATTGAATGGCTGACCCAATGAGGATGAGAGAGAAGACTAGGGAGGATATGTTCAGCGCCAACATGGCGGATGGCATGGAGAGGAACAGAGAGGATCGGAGAAAATGAAGAAAGATCCATGAATCCCAGCAGGAAAAGGAGAGGAAAAGGAAGATGCACTAGGACATAAACGGCTTCTCAGGCAGCAAACACAAATAATGTAGTCTCTGGGTGACGATCTTACAGGTTCAGTAATCACAGACTTGCCATCTTTTACAGTCTCTGGAGAATTCCATGGTGGCAGCTCCCCGTACCTTCAACATTCCACATGGCATCATGGGCCACATCCCTACTCCTACAACTTAACTCCAGAGAAGAAAGACAGTTCTACAGCTTCATCTACACTGATCTGGGAGAGGCACAGTTGGTGTATATGTAGCCAAAATGGACTTCATTTGTGCGGAGAAATGGGCAGAAATGTTTGCTGCCTCTCTAATGTTAAAGTTGTTCCATTAATTTAAATTAGAAGTTTGTATTGTCCTTTATTTGCATTGTATTTGTCACTCAAAATTGTTTTTGAAATAGTCACCTTTATTAGTTCACCACACAAACTGCAAAATGCATAGTAGTACTCAAAGCACCCAGTATTTGTTGTTGTTCAGCACCACAGAATTCATAGGTTCAACAGAACACCCTGTCATATAGGTAAATTGACAGCAAGCACCGCATATTCGATTCACTAAAAGACACAGTATAATATTTATAAATCTATACCAAGCACCACACAATTCTTACAGCCCCCAAGCCATCAGGGCCAGAGCACAGTCCAGCACAGCACAGCACACTAATGTGGCTGATTGTTAAAGTGCTCTTTCAAAGCATCCTGCAGCTGCATAGGTACACTTTGAGCTCTTGTAATGGCCCTTTTGTCTTTCTGTTCAGACTTAGCAGACAGCAACCCCCTTTCCACCCCCCCCCCACCCCTTTGCCTCACAGATATTGTGCAGCACACAACAGGCAGCTATAACCATTGCAATATTTTTCTTACCAAGATCCAATCTTGTGAATAAATACCACCAGCATCCCTACCAATCTAGCAACTGTCATTCTGCATCTGCTGAGCTGGTAGTTGAATCTTTCCTTTTTGCTGTCAGAGTGCTCAGTGTGTGGCTTCATGAGCAAGGGAAGCCGGGAGTAGGCTTGGTCTCTCAGGATCACTACTGAATGTCGCTGCTTGCAGCTTTGTGAACAGTTCTGTGTTCTTAAAGATGTGAGCATCATGCAAGTTCCCTGACAAGCCCACACTGATCTCAGTGAAGCTTTCCTGGTGATCCACCAATGCTTGCATAATCATATAAAAGGTAGTCCTTTCTGTTGATAGCCTCTATGGCGGGGTGGCCAAATAGTTGCTCATGAGCTGCATGTGGCTCTTTTACATTTAAAGTGTGGCTCATGGAGCACCTCACAGCCTCCTCCCCCCAATTCTCAACCCACCAGATTGGAGTGGGAGCTTGGGACCTCTGCGTTGCAATGAGATGGTGGCGTAGGGACTGCTGTCCAATGGGAGGTGAGTCTTGGGGCTTCAGCCCTGCGGGGTGCATCTTTCAGGGCTCGGGGCTTCAGCAGAAGTGGGGCTGAAATCTCAAGCCCTGGCAGTTGCACCCCAGCTCTCGAATTTCTGAAGATTGTCGCATGCAGCTTGGCAGGTCAGTAAGTTTGGCCACCCCTGCTCTATGGTTGGTGCCAAAATAGGGATATGTGTGCTGTCTTCTGCCCCCACTGAAATTTGGGAGCCCCATTGCTGCTGATCCATCCACTATTTCCTACATGTTCCTGAGAGTTCCAGTCCTGCATAGCAGGACATGATTAATGGATCTACATACATGCATGACACCTGCCCCCATAGTGGATTTTCCATCTCCAAATGATTTCCTGCTGACCAATAACAACCTGTGGCTGCAAGCTTCCAGCGTGCTATTATCACTCACTTTTCAGCTGTCAGTGCATCTCTTTCTAGTGTCCTTGTGCTGGAGGGCTGGGCAAGCTTGGCACACAAATCCAGGAATATGGCCTGTGATGAAGTTGAGAAGCCTCAAACCACCACAAAAAGGGTTAGAGAGAGACAGTGCACCCAGCTAGCTCTGCCTTGCTATATCTGTAACCAATGCCAGGCTTGGAGGGAGAAGAAAAGGAGAGAACCTGGCTCAGTTCAGAGCTTGACTGACTTGCTGCCTCCTTACATGAGGGAATCATTGCTAGAAGCCTGACAGCCACCGGGGAAGAAGCACTGCTTCCATGACTGAGGGAGATGGCTGACGAGACCAAAGAGCACTTTGCAGTGAGTGAATTGTTAATGAACTAGAGAGACGCTGTGGGATTAGGCCCCTCCAATCTTGCATCTGCCCTGCCCAAAGGTCCCTTAAGCCATTGCAGGACACCACAAAATGCCACAAAGGGGGTGCTATTTGAGTTAAGCCACTACAGATTGGACTATAATGGCCATGCCCCAAACTGAAGAGAGAGAGGTGGGAAGTAGCTCAGGGCAGTGGATTTAGACTCTCTGCGGGAAGGATCCTGCCAGTGTACTTCACACAGGGCTCTGGACTGAGACCTGATGGAAAGGGGACCTGGGCCCTCCCCTTTCCATACCTCCTTAAGAACTGAGACCCCTCTGTCAGGGAAGCAAGGAGCTGGAAGTCAGATGTGCCAACCACTAGACTGCTGAGCCCGCCAAGAACCTTATTACATGTTCTTTCACATCCGAAGGTTCTACAGCTACTGCTTATCGTCCGAAATCTGCATTCCTATGTGATCCCACCATTCGCTGCTTGTTTCTTGGGCCCAGAACCAGTGCTTCACTATCTGCAACTGCTTTTGAAATGCCGCCAACATCCCTGAATTGTTTTGTTATGTCCCTTAGCAATCTGGCCTTGAAAGAATCAGAGAGACGACATGCAGGGCCAGCTTTAGGCACCGCGGGGCCCGATTAGAAGGAGCTGCTGCCGCAGTCCCGCCGCTGTCTTCGGTGGCAGCTCAATCGCTGCCGCAGAAGAAGGACCCTCCGCCGAAATGCCGCTGAAGACAGCGGCAACGATTGAGCTGCCGCCACTGCTGGGATTTTGGCGGCACTTCGGCGGAGGGCCCTTCCTCCGTGGCAGCGATTGAGCTGCCACCGAAGACCGTGGCGGGACTTCGGTGGCAGCTCCTTCGGGACGTTGCGGGGCCCTCTTAGGGGCGTGGGGCCCGATTTCGGGGAATCGGCTGAATCGCCCTAAAGCCGGCCCTGACAACGTAGGTAAGGTAATGTCTTTTTTGGATCCACTTCTGTTGGCGAGAGAGACACGTGTTCAAGTTTGCTCTTCTGAAGAGCTTTGTGTAAGCTTGAAAGCTTCTCTCTCTTGCCAGTAGAAGTGGTTCCAATAAAAGACGTTACCTCACCCACCTTGTGTCTAATATCCTGGGACCAACACGACTACAACAATACTTCATATTCAACGGAATTGTCATGCCCCCCTTTGTTATGGTTATTCCTATGGCCCTGCGAATGCTGGAGAGCTATACGTCCTGTACTTGCACCATTCATGAGAACAGAGCAGCGGAAGTTCCATGCTTCTGTCAGAGATGGTGGATAGCAAAAAGGGTTGTGCGGGTTTGAGGGACACTTTCTTAAAAAAGCCTGAATTAAAATTATGGGATATGGATTACATTATGGAATGGAGAAAGTTGTATGCTGGAAACTTGATGTCTAGTTCCTGGAGATTCCTGCGTGACTCAATTTTCATCCCACAACAAGCTGTGAAAATATCCCAAAAGACATTGTGCTGGATAGGTGGAATGTGGCACACTGGGATACCTACCTGTGGTGCACTGCACTTTGTATTGATGCAAGCACTGCTACTGAGCATACAAAGTGCTGACGTAAGTAGCCAAGTATCTATGTGGAATATATGTACTTATGTAGCTCAAAGTTTGTAGTGTAGACCTGGTCTAAGGCAGAGCATCTGACAGGAATTCTCCACCCTGCCTTAGGCATATGTGTGCATCAGACTTGGGAGTACTTCATAATGGAACTTGTCTCCCTGCGCACCAGGTGCATTTCATGCATAACTAGTATAGGAACAGAGCACTAAGCAGAGTTGCATGCATCTTCTGCTACTGGGGAAATCCATTTTTAGACTCAGGTTGTTTTTTTCCCTCAACTTCGACCTTTCATCTAAAATCATTCCTGATACTTCATGTCTGCTTTATTCAGCATTGTAGAAATATATGTGCCAATTGTATCTAAACCACCTGGCTAGAGTCAGGTTTCTAATTGTAGGATTTTGCTCATTTCCATAGCAGAGAGACAGAACTTAAAGAACAAAACCCCACTTCTATACAACCTTAATGCTTTTGAAAATAAGTAACTTTTAGCACTGGCTTCCCTGCACAACTGACATTTTAGTTCATTCTTGTAACTTCTGTTTCATCCTAGGTTTCCACCAGATATTTACAAATAAGTTGCCTCTAGAAGTTGCCTCACTTTTTATGCAGTGCTGTGCATTTCTTATGTTCCCTCAGATTAATCGTTCCACCTAATTTTCTTCCTTTGATTTGCATCTTGATAGTTACTGATAAGTATTCATTTTAAAGTCAATACAGGGGCTAAATTGTGGAGTTAAATGAGACTGATCATGTTTTTGCTTGCTTTCTATTTAAGTGGGGACAATAAAGGGTAAGCATAAGTTCCATGCTCAAGGAAAATAAATCTACCTTTCATAATTATTTACATTAGAAAGTGGCTAGACCAAGCTGGAGCACATAAGGAAACATTAGTAAGAACCATCTCCATTTAGTCTAAAATTAGTACATTCTTTCAATAATGACAAATAGTTTCCTTTTAAGAAAGTGTGGCCAAGAAACTTGCCTACATCCACTGTAGCATGTGGGAGGAAAAATAGAAGTTGATTGCACCCTGTAGCGAGATACAAGTCCAGCAAAGTAGCACTTTTGTGTGGTGTCAGAAATCAAATCTGTAAATTTAACAGTGCTTACTTGCTATGTTATAGCGGATTTGCAGCATGAACAGACTCTGGAGGATTCTACTTTAAGCTGTGTTAAGTGGCTGTATTTTTTGTGGTGTGTTTTTGTTTTTTGTTCAGAGGTTCTGGTATTTTACCTTTCTTCCCAAATTCGAAACCTCACTCCTCACATTAATCTCATATTACAGAAGCAGCTATACACAGGGGGGAGGGATAGCTCAGTGGTTTGAGCATTGGCTTGCTAAACCCTGGGTTGTGAGTTCAATCCTTGATGGGGCCACTTAGGGATTTGGGGTAAAAATCAGTACTTGGTCCTGCTAGTGAAGGCAGGGGGCTGGACTCAATGACCTTTCAGGGTCCCTTCCAGTTCTATGAGATGGGTATATCTATCTCCATATATTTTTATTTTACACAGAAAACTAAATTTATATTTTAAGTTCTTCAAAGTAGGGACTGTTTTCATTACCTTGTGCGGTTTGGAGCACTGTGGGTTCTCAAACATTAAATAGAATAACTTCTCAAAATGTCCCTTTTAGGTTTTAGTACTTACTGCTAAGATCTGTTCTCTTCGCAGCCCATGCTTCCCATCAATTGGGAAAATAGTTTTTTGCATGTAAATTAGAAGGAATTCTAGAAAAACTCAATTTATAGAAATGTCATTCTTTTTCAAACAAAACATTAAAACAAACTGATAGTAGTAGCGTGTCACACACAATGTTAAATGGTCCATGTTCTTATGATGAATTCCCTTCCAGAATCTTTGTACATTTGATGGCTTTCATTTAACATGCTTGTTCTTTTTACTGCTTTGCTGGAGTGGAGATGAGAACTTTTTATTAGTAGTGAAAATTGATAGGCTGCTTAATTCTGTGGATTCTGGTCAGAATTTTATACTTGAAATTGTTCACTCTTTTTTTTTTTTTTTTTTTTTTCTTTCAAATAACCTAGATATTCAGTATACTGAAGTTGCAAGAATTTTTGTCAGAAAAGTTACTATCAGAAATGGCACTCCCTTGTTCAACATAAGTGCTCGTTTATTATGTGGGTCATATTTGTTTACTTTAGCAAACAATTTTAGCAGTAGTGTTAACTTTGCAGAGTCATTACACCAATACAAGAGTGAGCTGGTTTCTGTTCTGTCTTGTGCATTTTCAACAAAACTGTCAATGGAAGTCTAATTGCAGAATCTTTGTTGTTGTTTGTATTTGGAAGAGGTAGACAATCTAGGTTTTTATAAAGTCACTCGTACAACTTTTAGCACAAGAGAGAGATCATTGGTTGACTTTAAAGTATTGACAGAAAAATCGCTTTGGTTTGCAAACAGAGCAAATCTTGTCCTGGAACCTTGCAATGTAATTTTCAGTGTTTTTTAGTACAGATGCATGAGAGCTGTCTACTTTTATAATAAATGAAACTTCTCAAATGCTAAATTAAATCTCTATAAGATAGCAAATGTTTCATTTGCCTTCTTATGTATTATACACAATATAATTTTCTCTAGATAGCTTATTTTTAATTTGTGTAAACTTTATATAAAAAAAAAAAAAAAAAAGGCAGCTTGCTGTGAAGTCTTCATGTTGGTGTTTTATCTGCTCGCTACCCAGATCACGTACCAGTATCAGTCTCTTTGCAAGTTCACTACATAAACAAGTAAAATTTTAAAACATTAAAAGAATCTATTTGCTTTTGTTTACATTTCTCTGGGTATTCTAGAATATTCCCATTTCAATCTCTTTCCCTCTTGTGGGGGGAGCCAAATATGCTAATAAAACAGCATAATGTAATTCACTCCTTGATGGGCACAATATCATATTTTCTGCCCTCTGTTAAATTCTCGTTGAAATCAGTGGGAAGTAAATGTGTATACTTTTTAGCAGAATTTGGCCCTTCATCCAGTGATAAATATCTTATTAAGAGTCCAAACGATTTTGTAGGAGTTAATGAAATAGCAAATTTTTTATAAGCGAGATTTGAGAATTTAAACTGCAAAAAAACTGAAATGACTGATTCTAGTGAAGAACTTAATTGTGCAATGCTTTTAACATTTGGTATGTGCAGTTAATTGTTAATGTTTTTGTAAAACTTCACTAAACTGCTATGAAATAAGCTTAAGTAATTTTGCTATATTACAGCAAACGTATTCCAATGTTTGAAATGCAGTGGAGTGGCTTGATGACCAAACAATTAAAAAAAAAAAAAAATCCTAATGAACTTAATTATGGCAGAGGTCATAAATCAGAATAGTGGAATGATTGCAAAAGGCATAAAAGGGGCTGGACAATGCTTAAATCTCAGCTCTGTTTCAGGGTTTGAAAATGCGCGTGTAACTCCTAGTTCTGATCAGATTTAGAATTTAATAGGAACATTTTAATTACTAGTAAACTGATATTTTCATAATCAACGTGTTGACTTGTCTAGAAAACATGGATTTTAAAATAATGTGTATAGACATTGATTCAGTTAATTTTTATTTTCTTTTGCTAATACCAAGGGAGATTTTTGTTTTAGTTCCCTGTCAATCTTCTTCATTCTTTCAAAAGGGAGAAGTTTGAAAAACACTACTGAATTTCTGTTCCCAATTCAATAAACTGTTGGCTCAGAGCTGAAAACTAGAGTATAACACTTCTAATCTGACTTCTTATGGCAACTTTAACTTCTGTTTTTTATTAGTTATCATAAAAATAGTGTGACCAGTGTGCTGCTCATAACTTTGTAGTAAATGCTCAGTGTACGTTAATGCATCACTCAATCTAATCTCAAAATCTGGTCACTCTAGTCTGAATGAAACAGGTTGATTGGCAACATCTATTTCCTGTGCAGCAGGTCCACTGCATCTAAAATGTGGATATTCTATATACACGCTCCATACAGTATGCACAGGAACTAGACATCAAGTTTCCAGCATACAACTTTCTCCATTCCATAATGTAATCCATATCCCATATTTCCTGTGCATGCTGTATGGAGCGTGTATATAGAATATCCACATTTTAGATGCAGTGGACCTGCTGCCTTAATCAGATGTGTCATGCTCTGCTAAAACATCTAGTCGAAGGAGGAACATGAGGCATATACTGGTGAGCTCCTACTCTTATCCGTGCTGTCAGAAGCAAATGGGTGAAGAGGGCTGCTAACTTTCTATACACATCTGATAATCTAAGACCTAAAGAACCCAAAGGTTTATTTCCAAATTTGTGTTTTCCTGGCATGTCCCTCTGTTCTAAACAAACAAAATTCCCCTTTGAGTGAAATGCTGCTTTTTTGTACAAAGAAAGAATCAGGGGAAAAAATCTAACTTTTGAGGTCAAGCTTTATAAATATGGCACAATAGGTCATGTACTGTATTAAGGGCTTGATCCTGTGCAGGATCCATGGACTGTGCTATTGGGTGTGAGAGACTGGCAAAGTCATCAGAGCTGTTGGGACCCAGCTTCTGTTTCCAGATGACACTATCATGATCAGGAATAAATGAAGAGTTTTCAGAATGGCAAGAGGTAAAAAGTGGTGTCCCTTGAGGTGTCTGTACTGGGGCCAGTACTATTCAATATATTCATAAATGATCTGGAAAAAGGGGTAAACAGTGAGGTGGCAAAATTTGCAGATATGAAACTACTCAAGATAATGAAGTCCAAAACAGACTGCAGAGAGTTACAAAGGGATCTCTCAAAATTGAGTGACTGGCCAACAAAATGGCAGATGAAATTCAGTGTTGATAAATGCCGAGTAAAGCACACTGGAAAACATCATCCCAACTATGCATATACAATGATGGGGTCTAAATTAGCTGTTGCCACTCAAGAAAGAGATCTTGGAGTCACTGTGGATAGTTCTCTGAAAATATCCACTCAATGTGCAGCAGCAGTCAAAAAAGCTAACAGAATATTTGTAATCATTAGGAAAGGGATAGATAATAAGACAGAAAATGTCATATTGCCTCTTTATAAATCCATGGTATGCCCACATCTTGAATATTGGGTGCAGATCTGGTTGGCCCATCCCAAAAAAGATATATTGGAATTGGAAAAGGTACAGTAAAGGGCAACAAAAATGATTAGGGGTATGGAACAGCTTCCGTATCAGGAGAGATTAAAAAGACTGGCTTTTCAGCTTGAAATAGAGATGACCCAGGGAGGATATGATAGAGGTGTATAAAATCATAATTGGTGTGGAGAAAGTAAATAAGGAATTGTTTACACCTTTTCATAACACAAGAACTAAGGGTCACCAAATGAAATTAATAGGCAGCAGGTTTAAAACAAACAAAAGGAAATATTTCTTCACACGATGCAGAGTCAACCTGTGGAACTCTTTGCAAGAACATGTTGTGAAGGCCAAGATTATAACAGGGTTCAAAAAAGAACTAGATAAATTCATGGAGGATAGGTCCATCCATGGCTATTAGCCAGGATGGGCAGGAATGGTGTCCCTAGCCTTTGATTGCCAGAAGCTGGGTATAGGCAACAGGGAATGGATCACTTGTTCTGTTTATTCCCTCTGAAGCACCTGGCATTGGCCATTGCCAGAAGACAGAATATTGGGCTAGATGGACCTTTGGTCTAACCCATTATGGCTGTTCTTATGTGCATTAAGCCCAGCTGTGTGGGCTCATACTCGTTTTATGGTTTCTCTGTACCTGAGCTCTGAGTGGTTCACTTCTCAAATTATGAATATTTGTTATTCCACTCAACATGGAAATTTACTCTCTAGCTCATGGAAAAATACTCCTCTGCCCTTGCTTCTGGATGGATCTTGGCATTTCAGGTAAATGGCCTTGCTTTCTTGTGTATACAGACAGATACCAAAAAAAGAGAGAGCCATTAATTTCTCAATTGCCTCCATTTCTGTCTCTAAAAAAAATAGAATAACGAGCTGCAAAAGGCATGTGTGTTACATGAGCTGAAGTCTTGGAATTGTTTTTATTTTTCTGAGGCTGGAGAGGGGAGTTATGTAAGAAGGGAGAAGGTGCAGAGCTTGCAGCCAGAAAGGAGCAACACTAGTGTCAGGGTATGTCTACACTACGGGATTAATCCGAATTTAGATAATTCGGATTTGAAAAACAGGTTGTATAAAGTCGAAATGAATGCGGCCACACTAAGCACATTACTTCGGTGGTGTGCGTCCAAGTACCGGGGCTAGCGTCGATTTCTGCACCGTTGCACTGTGGGTAGCAATTCCATAGCTATCCCATAGTTCCCGCAGTCTCCCGCGCCCATTGGGATTGTGGGTTAAGATCCCAGTGCCTGATGGGACAAAAAACATCGTCGCAGGTGGTTCTGGGTTCAGCCTCACCTCCTCCCTCCCTCCCTGCATGAAAGCAACGGACGGCAGACAACCATTTTCGCGCCTTTTTTCCTGGGTGGGTGAACACTGCAGACTCCATACCACGGCAAGCATGGAGCCCGCTGAGCTCAAGACAGCAGTCATGAATATTGTAAACACCTCGCGCATTCTCATGGAGTTTATGCTCAGCCAGGACCAGAAAAACGAGGTGAGGAGGCAGCGGCGGCGGCAGCGCAGCGACAAGCATGATGAGGACATGGACACGGACACGGATACAGAATTCAGTGAAACCACAGGCCCCGGTGCTTTGGAGATCATGTTGTTAATGGGGCAGATTCTATCCATGGAACGCCAATTCTGGGCAAGGGAAACAAGCACAGACTGGTGGGACCGCATAGTGTTGCAGGTCTGGGACGATTCCCAGTGGCTGCGGAACTTTTGCATGCGTAAGGGCACTTTCATGGAACTTTGTGACTTGCTGTCCCCTGCCCTGAAACGCCAGAATACCAAGATGAGAGCAGCCCTCACAGTTGAGAAGTGCGTGGCGATAGCCCTGTGGAAGCTTGCAACGCCAGACAGCTACCGGTCAGTCGGGAATCAAATTGGAGTGGGCAAATCTACTGTGGGGGCTGCTGTGATGCAAGTAGCCAAAGCAATCACTCAGGTGCTGCTACGAAAGTTTGTGACTCTGGGAAATGTGCAGGCTATAGTGGATGGTTTTGCTGCAATGGGATTCCCTAACTGTGGTGGGGCAATAGACGGAACCCATATCCCTATCTTGGCACCGGAGCACCAAGCCACCGAGTACATAAACCGCAAGGGGTACTTTTCAATGGTGCTGCAAGCACTTGTGGATCACAAGGGACGTTTCACCAACATCAACGCGGGCTGGGCGGGAAGGGTTCATGACGCTCGCGTCTTCAGGAACACTACTCTGTTTAAAGGGCTGCAGCAAGGGACTTACTTTTCGGACCAGAAAATAACCGTTGGGGATGTTGAAATGCCCATAGTTATTCTTGGGGACCCAGCCTACCCCTTAATGCCATGGCTCATGAAGCCGTACACAGGCAGCCTGGACAGGAGTCAGGAGCTGTTTAACTACAGGCTAAGCAAGTGCAGAATGGTGGTAGAATGTGCATTTGGCCGTTTAAAAGGTCGCTGGAGATCATTATTGACTCGCTCTGACCTCAGCCAAAGAAATCTCCCCATTGTTATTTCTGCTTGCTGTGTGCTCCACAATCTCTGTGAAAGTAAGGGGGAGACCTTTATGGCGCGGTGGGAGGCTGAGGCAAATCGCCTGGCTGCTGATTACGCGCAGCCAGACACCAGGGCGATTAGAAGATCACACCATGAAGCGCTGTGCATCAGAGAAGCTTTAAAAACCAGTTTCATGGCTGGCCAGGCTACAGTGTGAAATATCTGTTTGTTTCTCCTTCATGAAAACCCGCCCCCTTTATTGACTGATTTTCTGTAAGGAACCCACCCTGCCCCTTCCCCCAGCTTTCTTTCAAACCAAATAAAGTCACTATCATTTAAAAATCATTTATTCTTTATTAATAGATTAGAAAAAGAGGGAGGGAACCCGGGTGGTATTTGGGAGGAGGATTGCTGGGAAGGAAAAAGCCACAAAGAAAAGGTTAAAAAAATGACAGCCTTTTGCTTGGGCTGTCTACTGGGGTGGAATGGGAAGGTGTACGGAGCCTCCCCCCCCGAGTTCTTACACGTCTGGGTGAGGAGGATACGGAACATGGGGAGGGGGGAGGGTGGAACAGGGGCTGAAGCGGCAGTCTGTTTTCCAGCAGCCGTTCCTGAACCTCCACCAGACGCCGGAGCAGCCCCAGCGTTGCATCCTTCATCCTCTGGTCTTCCTGCCGCCACCTCTCCTCACGTTGGTCCCTCCTCTCCTCACGTTGGTCCCTCCTCTCCTCACGTTGGTCCCTCCTCTCCTCACGTTTACTGACTTCTTTCCTATACTTTGAAACTGTTTCCTTCCACTCATTCACATGAGCTCTGTCACTGCGGCTGGATTCCATAATTTCCGAAAACATCTCGTCTCGCGTTCTCTTCTTACGACGCCTTATCTGTGATAACCTTCGGGATGGAGGAGGGAGGCTTGAGGAATTTGCAGCTGCTGTAGGGAGGGGAAAAAAGAGAATTGTTTTAAAAGCTACATTTTGCAGAACAATGCTTATACTCTTTCACGGTGACCAACACTGTTCACATTACATAGCACATGTGATTTCTGTGCAAGGTCGCATTTTGTCTCTTAATGCTGAGTGCCTGTGGCTTTGCTGCTAGAGATCACAGGTCTGGGCAACAGAATTCGGCTTGCATGCGGCCATGGTAAGCTTCTGCGCCCTCCTTTCCCACATACCAAGCATAGCTTGTAGAGTGCTGCAGAAGCCTGGCCAATCTCAGCCAGTGTGGGGGGTGGGCAGTGTGGGGGGGCTTGTCTGGGCCCCTTCAGGCAAGTAGAGTGCTGCGGTTTTTCTGTTAACATTCAGCAGCACCAGAAAACAAACTAATCCCCCCCCCCCCTTGCCATGAATTCTCTGGGATGATCGCTGTACCCCTCCCCCCCACCGCGTGGCTGGTAACAGGGAAGATCCCTGCTAGCCAAACGCGAAAAACTCAGGGCCAATTTCCCATCTGCGCTTGGCTAACTGCAGGGAAGGATTTATTTTCCGCCACAGGCAAACAGCCCAGTAGGAACGGCCACCTCTGTCCCCTTAATTAAGTTCCCGTATTTCAACCAGGTTACCAGGAGTGATATCACTCTCCTGAGGATTACACAAGATAAAGAACGGATGTTGCTTGAATGCCAGCAAACACCGGGACCATACGCTGCCAGGCTTTGTCAGGCAAAGATACCAGATTACTTGCTGCAAGCATGGCGTGGTCAAGTGTCCTACCATGGAGGAGGGAATAAGGATGCACTGCCCAGAAACCTTCTGGCAAGGCTTTCGGAGTACCTCCAGGAGAGCGTCATGGAGATGTCCCTGGAGGATTTTCCGCTCCATCCCCATACACGTTAACAGACTTTTCCAGTAGCTACAGACTTTTCCAGTAGCTGAACTGACCGCGAATGCAAAGTCAGGCAAAGTAATCATTAAAAACCGTTTGCTTTTAAAACAAGTTTTATATTTTAAAAGGTAAACTCACCTGAGGTCCCTTCCATGGGGTCAGAGTCTTGGGTACTGGCTTGGGAGGCTTGGGAGGGTACTTCAGTCAGGGTGATAAAAAGATCCTGGCTGTTGGGGAGAATGGAGTGCTGTGTGCTCTCTGCAAGCTCATCCTCCTCCTCCTCCTCTACCCCATCGGCAGAATCCTCAGGCGTCGCTGATGAGACTATCCCCGACCCAGAATCCACGAACACAGGTGGGGGTAGTGGTGGCAGCCCCCCCCTAGAATTGCATGCAGCTCGGCGTAGAAGCGGCATGTCCGCGGCTCTGACCCGGAGCGACCGTTTGCCTCCTTTGTTTTTTGATAGGCTTGTCTGAGCTCCTTGACTTTCACGCGGCACTGCTCAGAGTCCCTATTGTGGCCTCTCTCCATCATGCCCTTGGAGATTTTTTCAAAAGTTTTTGCATTTCGTCTTTTAGAACGAAGTTCTGCAAGCACTGAATCCTCTCCCCATACAGCGATCAGATCCAGTACCTCCCTCACTGTCCATGCTGGTGCTCTTTTTCGATTATCAGCCTGCATGGTTACCTGTGCTGATGAACTATCTGTGGTCACCTGTGCTCTCCACGCTGGGCAAACAGGAAATGGAATTCAAATGTTCGCGGGGCTTTTCCTGTCTACCTGGCCAGTGCATCCAAGTTTAGATTGCTGTCCAGAGCGGTCACAATGATGCACTGTGGGATAGCTCCCGGAGGCCAATACCATCGAATTGCGGCCACACTAACGCTAATTCAAATTGCTAAAATCGATTTTGGCACTACTCCGCTCGTCGGGGTGGAGTACCGAAATCGATTTAAAGGGCCCTTTACATCGAAATAAATAGCGTCGTTGTGTGGACGGTTGCAGGGTTAATTCGAATTAAAGCTGATAAATCCGAATTAAAGTCGTAGTGTAGACCAGGCCTCAAAGTGGGACACAATGGAAAGAAGGGACAACGTTCTTCAGAATACAGCCTCTAAGTGTTGATTTCAATACCGGAGACATGAAGGAAAAAAGCCTGCCATGGCTGCAGGTTGTAAACAAGACCCTGTTTGGGAATATTTTCAAGAAATTCCTGTACCTCTGGGTTTATTTAAAAAAACAAAAACAAAAAACAAAACATGTGCCAAATGTAAACAGTACAACAAAGAGGTGCAAGGCCTGGTTGTGAGAATGAAACAGCACTATGAAAAATACACCTCAGAAGGCAATGACTGAAGATGATGTGAACGTGGCTGAACAATCTGGATCAACTGGTTAGTACATTTATTTTTGCATCATTGTTATGGACTACCTGCCATGTCTTCCTGTGCTGGTAAATGATAAATTTAGATTGTCATAAATTTGTGGTTTTGTGGATTAATTATGAATGTCAAAATGTTTGTGTTCAAAATATAATTGGAATGTTAATTTGTGAGAGTATTTATCAGTTAAACTGTTAATGCTGGACTTCTGAAATTATTTTTTATTGCTGAGCATAATCAAATATTGTAGGTGATGTTTCCTGTTTAAAAGTAGTTTTATTAGACATTTATGAATTTTAACATCTAATGTCTTTCAAACTGTTCAGTATGTTGCTTAAGTATTTAAATAGATTTAAATCCTTATGATTTATTAATCTTTTGTTTACAATCTCACTTTTTTTAAAGCAGTGCACTGAGTAATAGTGAGTAACTTTTTTTTACTCCTTTTTTGTTTTTAGGGTCTATTTTAGACAAAAGGAATTATGAACGTCCATCTACAATGTCTACAACTTCAGAGTTTCTGCTGGTACCACCAGCAGTGCTGCAACTAAACATTTATTAAGGGCTGGGCTATTTTGTTGTCAATTTGTGAAGAAAATCTTGACAAAATAGATGGAAATATCACAGCAAAAGTAGTCAACATTGGTCTAAAATGCAATGTTATAAGATAGGTTTCAGTATATTCAGCATATTTCCATAGCCTTGGATAGATGGCAGAAAGATGGCTGCTGTATTGCTGATGCTGCTGAAATTTGGAAAGAACTTCCAAGAGATGTTGAAGAAAGAAATAACCAACAACAAAATTAAATTGCAGGCAGTAAGAAGCAATTAATGAAGCACTGACTCCACCTCATTTTCTTGTCAGTATTCTCAAACTAAAGTATTGGGGTAGATGCCTAATTGCTGAAGAAGATACTGCCGCTATGACACGGGAATCTAATAATCACCCAATCAGTCAGGTCAATTATAATGAATGAATTTCAATGCTGAAGGTGAACCATTCAAGCAGTATGTGCTTGCTGATGATGGTTTTAAAGAAAGTCACATCACTGAAACTGTGGAAGTCACTAGCTAAGCGGCTGGAGCTAGAGTTTGATGAAGTGCTAAAACAGCTTTTCAGAGTAGTAGCCTCTTTTGCGGGCATAAAAAAATATTTTCTTCATTTGAACTAATTCATTCAAAGTTGAGAAATTGATTGGGAGCTGAAAAATTAGGAAAACTTGTCTTTCTCTTCCAGTCTATGAATAAAAACAAGGAAGGAGGGGAGGGGATGAGATCTACTGGGTTTATAGGTTGAAGAATAGCTTAGGAGACGGTCTCATTTTCAGGGGACTTAGCAAGTAACAACTTAAGCTCTAGTTACTTTCACTTTGTCATATTTGAAAAATTTTGCAGTCTGACCTGAAACAATCACTTTAATTCACTGACTGCAATTAATCTTTCTGTTCCTTTAATAAATCATTTAATTGTAAAAGTGAAACATGTTTTGATGAGAAGTTCATGTATCAAAAAAATGTAAGGTTGTTTCAATAAAAACAAATGTTATATGCTTTTTATGTTTAAATTAGTTACCTTCCTAATGCAGCTTAGCACAAATATGAGCAAAAAGTTAATTAACTAGTAAATAAGCAATATATCATTCACCATTTTCTAACATGCTGAAAATGTACAATTAATCTGAAAATATTAAACTATATAACTGCTTAAATAAATGTATATGGTTATAGCGTACCCTCCTAGGTAGCAAACAAATGTACCAAATGTAGTGCCAACGACTCTCTTTAGTTGTAAATCAGCATGTCAGCCAGTGAGAATGCACCTTTCTTTAGAAAATAACTGAAGTACAAATGGGAAAGTTGATTAAAATCGATTATTTAAATTGAGGCTTTCCACCTGGTGATTTAATTCCATTTCAAATCACCTTGATTTAAATCAGTGAACTCTGGAGTATCCTTAGTTAAAGGAGCCCAACTCTTTATGTGCATTCCACAGGCCAAACAGAGTCTAAGCATGACTGTGTTCAGATACAAGATGTAACTTTCAGCAAGCCTTCCCACAAAAATGGCACCCATAAACAAGACTCCAAAAAAACACAACCCACATCACTTACTGGAGGGATTTAACTCTGCTTCCATTGAAGACCATAGTAGTAATCCCCTTGACTTCAAATGGAGCCGTGTTAGGCCAGTGTTTAGCACTTTGAAAATCCAACCTTAAATTCATACAAACCTATTCATTGGGGCAAGTTAAGAAATAACACTATTTTTATTATAGACTCTAATACTAACCTCTGTGTGCTGCCTGTGTAGGCGAAAGGTGCATTAGGAATTACTTAGATAGTTTTGGCACACAATTTTTAACAAAAAAAGGCATCAGAGACTTAATCAGTTGACCACTTACGTATTATATTCTATAGGAAAAAATTAACTATTCTGAATAAAATAAACATAGTTATGGTGTATTCCTACCCTGGTTAAAGAAATGACTTGCCTCGTTAATTGCAGACTTTATCTTTAGTTAATTTTAACTTCTATCCTGAAAACCACCATAAATGAGACTGGCTTGATAAGTACTTCCAGAATGAAGATTCAGAGTTAAGGCAACTGTCTGCAAAGTGATTAATGATTAAGTGGTTTGGCTAGCTTCACGTGAAACATTAGGAAATAACTATTCTTGCTGTCCGATATGTCTGAATTCTTGCGGTTTTCCCTTCGTAAAAGGAGAGTAAGAAACTTGTTGGTGGCCTATTAACTGATTCATTAATGAATCAAGATTTGTTTGCAGACATCTGGGTTTACCTTGTAGTAAACTATTCAGGCAGAAAAATTAACATTTTTTTTTTGGTTGATAATTCTTCATGACACACAGAGTTAAATCATGCTCTCAGTGAAGTTGATGGAAGTTCTGCCATTTTCTTTACTAGCAGCAGGATTTCACCCATAATGGTCAAAAGATTAAAAATACTAATGATAGTAAAACATCTGACAAGTCACTTTTTCTGCAGTTGTTTCTGCACTGAGAAACAGACTTTCTTTTTCAGGCCTGTGTGACTGTAAAGCATTTTAAATACCTGCAAAACTTAGTACTGCAAATCACTGACTTCTTCCTTGTCTAACAGGAGCTATAAAGTTGGTTTCCCTTATTGTTGCAAGTCTTGATTTATTAAGTGATGGAGTAAACTGAGCACAGTTTTCACTTGCATAAATTCCATAACCTGCCTGCCTCTTTAAAAATCATTTCCTTACCAAGAAGGAAATATAACTTTAAGTTTCTTGTCATGGAGAAATGTCTGTAGTGGGGGACGTTAGCTGTTGACTGATCTTTAGACTACTTTGGTCCTGGCTCTTGAGGAACTCAACCTTGCCTTTTTTGAGAAGGTCAGGAGAAGTGGCAAGTGATGATATTGGTGTCAATCTAATTTGGTGTTTCAGCTTTTTCATGTTCCATATAAAACATGAATTTCCCAGCACTTTGGGGTTTTCTTTTTAATACTTTTGAGCATAAATATAACTAAAATATAACTTGTATAGCCACAACAGTATAAAGTAAGTGGCTATAAAAGGAAGAATAAAGCAGAAAACAGCAGTAGTTATTCATAGTAGTATTTGATCGTTGTAACTGAGTTGAAAATGTATCCAGTGTAGTGTGAGCACAGTTCCCCCCAACCTGCCCAAGAATTAGGGTACTGTCAAATATAAAAAACCCTATTAAGGCGTACTGAGTAATTTTCTGCCATATGGGAATAGTTTGACATCTTTGAAACTTTGAATATCATCTAAAGTTTTGAAATCACCCTGGCAAGGAAAAATGCTTATGGTAGTTTGGACTTAATTTCATTATTTCGTTATGAAGCTTATTTTAAAAAAACATCAAAACTGTTCACAAATATTAGGCTATATTCTGAGTTTTTCCTAGTAATCTTGGAGTATTTTAATTCCTTTTTGGAGGGGGGGGATATTCTGTTAACAATATTTGGCTTTTTTTTTAAAGGAGCTATTAAAATTACCATAACTGCCAAGACACAATTCTGTAGAATTAGTATGCTTCAGGTTGCAAGCCAGAACTGGGGTATGTTAAGAATGAAACTCATTAATATGGAAACCTGATTTCTAAAAAGCTTCTCAAGTAGAAGGATTCTGCTAACATAAAATAGGCTAAATATTGGGCCTAGCAACCTTACTTGTTTGTTACATTTGTAATATTATTTGCAGTTGTGTATACTATGGGGCTCTGTATTTTTCAGAAAGACTGATACTGTTAATTGTAGCTTTGCAGGTCAAGAAAGGAAGTTCCATATTGTTTTTCTGCAGCAGATTCCTGTTGCTATGCAACAAACAGAATGTCACTTAGTACAGGATATATTAAATTTGTATTCTCTGCACATATCTCTGCATGTTCATACTCCAAGGGGAGGTTATAGTTCAGGCTTTCTATGGAAGACTTAATGTGATGTATACATTTACGTTTTTTTTCAGATGCTTGCTGTAACTCTGGTTACATGTAAGTACTTGCCTAGCCATTTTTTATTTTTCAGATGTAAAGGACACCTGTGCAATATGATCAGACTTCTAGCCAGACAAAAAAGGGTGTTTGTTGTGTTCCTGGCAGTGGAATTATATTGCCAAGCAACGTCATAAGATTTCAAAAGAAGGAGAGACTTTTGTGTGGAAAAACTTAGTAGTAGTTTGTGGATTCTGAAAACATTTAAATATAAATACGAGCCAAATAATTCAGTTTCAATGGCATATGAAATCCTGGGCCAAAACCTTAAATTGGCTTTTAATTACTTTATCATTTGAGTTTGAAACTTTAAAAAAAAAATTGTAGAGACTGTCTCTAGATGGATTCTGGAATAAATGTAGTGTGGTGTTTGGGAGATTACTTTCTTTCTATGTGGTCTGCGAAACAAACACTTAAGTAATGGACAAGTGACAAGAAGATAACTGAAAATGTAATGTTTAGTAGCCTAGTTTGACTTCCACAGGGGACATGGGATGGGGACAAAAGTGGTAGAAAATAATATAAACTCTCCAAAATAATTGTCTCCTCTAAGATCTTATCAGATTCACTAGTGAGACACTGGAGGATAAATGTTTCACTACGCTTTGCTGCAGCCAATGTTTTAATGTGCAAGTTTGTATTTCAATGAATATTTCACTGCCTTGATGAAACTGCTTGATGAGAGACCAGAAATGTCTAGGTTTAATAATATAAATAATAAACTAGTGGGCTGTTGATTTGATCTTCATTTCAAATGCCTGGGAAGAATGCCATGCATGTGAAAAAAGGTGTACATATTGCAGTGGTTTATATATTACCATGCAAAAATCTATCCCTTATACCTACATACTTGTTAACTTGTGTAAATAAATAAATAAATAATCTAAAAAAAAAAAGGTACAAAATGGATGTGTGTGTATATGTATGAAATTGTGGTTAATGCATGTTAAGTGATTCTGCACATTGGCACATGCAGTTGTATTCCAGGGTTTATAGCTATTTGTGAGACGGTAATCACTATTAATTCTGAACTGACACTTGTATATGAAAATTCAATGGGTTGTGGAACTAAATTTTGGTTAACACTTGAAGATAATTTACCTTTACTTCTGGATTTTGAAACCAACTTCATTTTAGATTACATTTTGTAAGTAATTTAAACATTGACAATAGCATATGAAATACTGTTGCTTTTGCTGGTTCTTATGGCTTGAAGCTTTGCTTTGTGTAAGGTATCCATTTGTTTTAAAGCAACGGCAGACATGCATAAATTGTTTTGTTAATCCCCTATGAGTTCTGTACTTGTTGACTTGAATTAAAATGCAGCAGAAATTGAACATGTACAATATGAAGCTGTGCAAGACTAAAAATTACTTAATCTTACTCTCTCTCATTTTACACATAAAATGCCTTTTAACTTTGGAAAAGCTAACTTCATAGACCTAACCACACTAATTTGTTAATTGTGGTACGCTTGGTTTTATGCTTCATAAGCAGTTGGGTACTTCCAGAGACACTTGTGTGTATGTTGTAGAGAAAAACAACCTAACACAGGTCCTATAACTTTTTTGGGGGAGGGAGTTGGAAGAAACTGCAGCGTTCTTCTGATCACAACATAGCTGTCCCCACAGCCAAATAACTTTAAAACCCCTTCTTCACTGCTATAATATCAACACTGAAATTACTTTGAAAAGCCTCTCCCCTTCCAAGATGCTTCTCTTCTCTTCCTTCTACTTCCCTACTTTCCAGAGCTGTTTGGGAAAAGGATTGAGGCTGGCCATGGCTTTTAATAATTGCTTACCAATAGTAACTTTTCTTCTTTGTTTAAAGCTAAACTTTATAGCTTTAAGGATTTCCAGTAAGTTTCGTACACAAAAAAACTAAGTTGAAATAGTCTGTGTTCTTTTCTGGAGAATTAGTTTAGATGAAGGGAAGGAAGAAATAATTTAAAAATGAAGTTGACAAGTTAATTATAATTTGTACAACTTTTAAATTATGGACACAAACTTGAAATGTGTCGTGTGTGAAATTGTTTGTCCAACATATTCATCAACGATCTGGAAAAAGGGATAAACAGTGAGATGGCAAAATTTGCAGATGATACGAAACTACTCAAGATAGTTAAGTCCAAAACAGAGTTACAAAGAGATCTCTCAAAACTGGGTGACTGGGTAATACAATGGCCAGTCAAGAGAGCTAGAGGTGTTAACTGCCAGCAAACATAATTTTAAAAAGCTGTGAACTCTTTACCTTTCTTTCTCAGTCTTCTGGTTGGTTTGCTCTCTCTCCCCTTACCTTCCTGAGTCCCTCGTGTTACCTTCATTTTTTTTTTTTTAAGACTCGCACACTAATACTCCATAACAAACACAGTGGTAACTTAAAAATGAACAAAAGGGAATGGAAGGGCTGCAGCTCAGCAGCATTTTAATTAAATTCCACATTATTGGCTGTCATACCAGAGTAGTGTGAGATGCCATCCTTGGTTAATTTGTTTAATCTTCTGTACTAGTCTGTGCCCAGACTGTAGTTCCTCCCAGCTGGCAGGTGGAGACAGCTCCTCCTCTGGAGGCTTCTTTTCCATCACAGACATACCCAGAAAGAGGTCTGTCTCCCTTTTGTTCTGTAGCACAGTCAGGTAAAAAAACCCTGCTGGGCACTAGGAACATGTCGGCTCACACCTGATAGTTCCTACCATGTGGATTCCAAACCTCAGCTTCTTGAAGGAAAAACAAAAGCAAGAAAAGGGTATAAATATAAAGGGAAGGAAATTCTTGATTTGGGGGAAGGTATTCCTCACCTGATGAGAGCTGGGAAGGAGAGATACCAGAGGAGGGAAAGGGAAGTGGTAGGGGGCAGCAAGACAGCCTTGTTCTATAAGATTCCTCAGATGTTATCCACCTACACAAAGAAGTGGAAAGCAAGTGGTCCATGACCAATGTCTCCCTGTAAGAGCATGATCCCATTACCCTATGACACCATTAGACACAAGTGCTGACAGGATCTGAGAATGGGTACAGGTGTCCTGGAGGTAGAAGGGACAGCATCCCTAAGAAACCTACTAGGTAGATTCAGGCATCGCTGAAGAGTCTTTGAAGCCTCATATGAGTCTTTGAAAGCTTTGATTAATGCTGTGTATGCATTTAGAGCTGGAACCAGAAGGCTGCAGAAATTCAGCAGGTTCTCAGCACAGGACTGTCTGAGTTAACCAAAACTACTACTTTGAGTGATGGTCCCTATTTTATTCCACTGTGGGTCACGCATGCTCCCCACACATGCCTGGGAGTCAGGGAATTTGAAAGTAGCGTCCGTTGGTTTGTGCCCGCCCCTGCCCCCCGGCTCCCCTTGTGTCTCCAACCGAGGTGATAAAGAGAAGGATGGACTGACAGGCTCTTTAGCTCCTTCTCACTGCCACTTGGTCTGGGTTGGAACCCTTAATGTCCACAGTTTTCATGTCGTTCTGCAATATCAATCGAGTTGTAAATGGTTCATAGTTTTTTTTAGTTTTTAATAGCTTTTAATAGACTTTATTAGTTTGAACACTACTTAAATTTAGATTAGTCTATGGTTAGGGCCCTACCAAATTCATGGTCCATTTTGGTCAATTTCATGGTCATAGGATTTTTAAAATAGCAAATTTCACGATTTCAGTTATTTTAAATCTGAAATTTCATATTGTTGTAATTGTAGGGGTCTTGATCCAAAAAGGTGGTGTATGTGGAGAGGGTTTGTAAGGTTCTTGTTGCAGTACCGCAACACTCTTTTCTCTCTCTCTCTCTCTCTTTTCCCCCCTCCACCCTCCCACACAGTTCTGCACTGCTGCTGGCGGGGAGCTGCCTTCAGAGCTGGGCTACCTGCCAGCAGCCCCCTCTGCAATCCTTTTTGGGTCAGGATCCCCAATTTGAGAAATGCAGGTCTCCCCCATGAAATCTGTATAGTATAGGGTAAAAGCACACAAAAGACCAGATTTCACAGTCCATGATGTGTTTTTCATGGCTGTGAATTTGGTAGGGTCCTATATATGGTGGACCCCCCCTCTGTGCCCTGTTCAGGTACCAAACTATGCCCAGGACTTTGGGCTTCAAACTCTGCGTCTCCTGTCTGCTATCCTCCTTGGTCACTGAAGACCATCAGTACTGCCTCTACTGCCTGGGGTAAGCTCACATCTTGGCTCAGTGCAGTATTTGCTGGTCATTTCCCAGCTGTACCCAAGAAGGATGGGCACTTTGTCTCTGCAAGTACCTTATGGAGAAAGCCGTGAGACCCCAGTCGGACCCAGGCCGGGGAACTTTCCTTTCATCAGCTTGAATCAGCAAGGAATGTGCCCCCTGCTGCATAGTCAGACTCCAGTGCTGGAGAATCTATCGCCACAGACCCCAAGGGGGGTCTAGTTGGGAAGTTAGGAATCACCAGCCTGGCCTTCCAGCACCAGCTGGGGTCCTGGGCCATGCACTACAGGGGTCCCGAGCTAGCAGCCCCGCCCCGCCCCCTTGAGCACCCACAGTCCCCCGGCCCAAGTTTTCGTTAGAGGTATATAGTAAAAGTCATGGACAGATCACGGGCCATGACTTTTTGTTTACTGCCTGTCACCTGTCCATGATTTTTACTAAAAATACTTGTGACGTAGCCTTAGTCATGACTACTATTCCATCATGTTTCTGTTATCCCTGTAATACCTGATTTCACTTCCTGCACCAGTAGTTTTAGTTCCTCCATTTTGTTACCCCAGCTCCTTGTGTTAGTTTACAATCATCTGAATTGTTGCTGCTTGGCTTTGACTCACTTTTCTCGCCCGATTGGATAGGTGATACTGGTAGTAGAATGACTATCTGACTGGTATCCGCACCATCCTTCCTCTTAATGTCCATTCTACTACCCACTGCTGTTCCTTTCCATTGCTGTATCCTTTCTTTCTTGATTTTCCTCCCTCTGTGTTAAAATAGGCATGCAGATTACATGAGCATCTCCCCGAGTTTAAAGCTCTTTTAATCAGTTGTTCCAGCCTCCATCCCAGAATTCTGTTTCCCTTCCTCAGGTGGAGTCCATCCCATGAGAATAGTCCTCTGCTCACAAATGCCTCACGGTGGTCAAACATCCCAAAACCCTTCTTATAGCAACTGCTGTCTGAGTCATCTGTTGATAGTCCTCTTGTGTCTCCGCCTTTCCCCTTATGTAGGGATAGGCAGAATCCCGCTGAAGATCATTTAAGCCTCCATTTTCTTAAGCATCTTCCCCAGCGTGCCATAGTCTCCTTTGATAAGTTCCAGTGAGAATCTAGTATCATTTGTTCCCACATGAAGGACAATCAGTAGATTCTTTTCTGCTCTCACTAGGATCCTCTTCAGCCTCAGGTCCACATCCAGTATCTTAGCTTCTGTCAGACAGCACACCCTTCTGTTCTCCAGATCAGCTCTGGTGACAGGCCTGTCTGTTCTTCTTAGTGGCCTTTTCCTGATGATGGAGTGATTCTCCAGCCTTTCTCCTGTTTTTTCTGGCTGCAAGTCTAAATACATTGCTGCTATTAGAAAGATGTTGGAATGCTGGAGATTATTGGAGGAGGCTGAGTAAATGGCAGGAGTCACAATGGAATTTGTGGGAGCTGGAAGCTGTGCACACTTTATCACAAGATCTGGGCTGGGGGGGCAGTACCTTTAAAGAAATTATATCTGCTAAATTGTGATGTGATTAAAAAAACCTTAACGAACACACTATACTGGATAAGTTTCAGAGTAACAGCCGTGTTAGTCTGTATCCGCAAAAAGAAGAACAGGATTATAGTCGTGTTTGTATTGAGCTCAAAATATTTGCGCTTCTTCCATGTTCTTTAAATTCATGAAATTTCTCCCAAGAATTAGGTATACAAAATACTATGAGATTGTAAACCCTATTTTAAAAGTAGCAATAATCTGCATACTAAAATTCAAAATTTCTTGGAGAGTCTAATATATTAAGCAAGATTTTGTAATTGCTAGTCATTCTGTCTCTTCTAATATAGTATACATTAGTAATTGGTTTTTTTTTTTTTAGAACAAAATATCTCAGCTGAGAGGAATTTTTGAATTAAAGCATCTTTGTCTTGTAATAACTTGGAATGGATTATAACTAATTTAATTGAGATATAATTAGCAGTACTTGTGGCTTATCTCACAGCTGTATTGACTGACAAGACAGGTGCATCTCATTTCTTGCCTACCTGCTCTGTGCATTTTTTCATAGTGTTCTGAATCTCTTTGTTACTACTGTGTGCCAGTATTTAGAACATGCTTTCAGTAACTCTGTAGCAACCATCTAAATCTTCACTTTCATGGTTGCTAGTCTTATGGCAAATAAGCCATTGAATTTGTAATTGTGGCTTGTTTCTGGGAGCATACTGGGTCTCCTGTCAATCTGGCAGACTCAAAGTTTTTTTTGGTATTAGCATTGTCTATTTGCTGACTCTCCACTTCAGTCCTCTTTTTAGTCATCACAATGCTTCAGTTGGGCTGTCTTAGCAAACCTGTTGCCCCCTCACTTCCCCCCCCCAAAAAAAAATGGAGCACAGGGCTTTCAATGTGTTGTGTTCCTTTCAGAAAAATGGCAGAAAGTGGAGGAAGAAAATGCAAATATAAACTAACTGTAGCTTTGCCTGTTGCCAGGGTGGAGTCCTTCTGCCCATTGTGTGCTGCAGAGTAGAGAAGTGTGGGCTTATGTTTCCTGACATAGGATTGGGGAATGAACCTAAAAGGTGGTTCTGAAAACAAGGAAGAGCACATTGTGTGAGGTCCATGTGTCAAGTCTTTGGTCAGGTTCCTTAAAACAACAGCTTTGCGGCTTACCTGACACTTGTGAATCCCTTTCTCTGTCAATACATGCTTCTGTTTACATGGTCTTATGAGTTTGCCTCAGGTCAACTCAGTATTGCTATTTATGGTCCCTGTGTTGCTGTGCTTTTTGCTTCGATGGTGCAAAATTCTGGTTTCAGGCCTGAATAAGTTCAAGGAAAAGCGGTTACCTTGACGTATTATTTCTGTTTTCTATGTAGGTTTTTTCTGAGCTGTCTTGTAACCTGCTGGGGAGTAATACATTTGCCAGGACAAGCATCCAGGCTTTGTATTATATTAAGTCATAGAATCATAAGTTTATGATGGGAAGAAACTTGTAATCCAATTCACTTGCTTGCCCGTTAGCAATTCCCTGTGTTATGCCATCTTGGGCTTGTCTACGCATAACAGCATTGCAGCCAGGGCCGGTGCTTCCACTAGGCAACCCGAGGCGGTCGCTTAGAGCGGCAGGATTTGGGGGGCAGCATTTTGCCATCCTCGGTGACGGGGGTGTGTGTGTGTGTCCTTCCACACTGTGTCTTTGGGGTGCTTCGGTGGCGGGTCCTTCACTTGCTCCGGGACCCACTGTTGAAGCGCCCCGAAGACGCGGAGCGGAAGGACTCCTGCCACCAAATGCTCTGAGGAGCGCTGCCGCCTAGGGCAGCAAAAACCCTGGCGCCGCTCCTGACTGCAGCTGCACCGATGCAGCTATAGTGTTTAGTGAAGATGCTATCTACGGTGATGGGAGAGCTTCTCCCATCAGTGTAGGTACTCCACCCCCCTGAGAGGTCAGTATAGCACTGTCCACACTGGGGGTTAGGTCAGTATAACTGCATTGCTCAGGGGTGTGGAAAATCCACATCCCTGAGTGTTGTTGTTATACCAACATAAGTCTGTAGTGTAGACCAAGCCCTGGTGATTTGCTTACTTTTAAATAGCAAGAGGAAAAAATGACCAGTATTGGATCAGAAGTACAGTAGTTGCACATTTGAATTTGAAATTAAGATGGAAGCCAAAGATTGGTACTTTGTAGTAGATTATCAGAGGAACTTCAGTATTCAAAATCCTCTTGGGTATGTACATTTATCATTTTGTATCACAATAGCTTGTTGGGGCTCCAGTCATAGATCAAGGCCCCATCGGCTAGGTGCTGTACAAACACAAGAGAAGGACCACCCATATACCCTCAAGAGTTCACAATCTTAGTATAAGACAATAGACAACAGGAGAATAAAAATCAGGGGGAGCATAGTGTAACTATGAAACAATGCTTATCAGTATGATAAACAGCAATCACCACACATCAGATATCTAATCATTGTCAAGTTATTTGTAGGCAGCAGAGGAGGGGTTTGAAGGAAGCCAATGAGGTGATTTTGCAGATGCACATGAGGGGCTCCCTATGTATAAGGGGTGGCATAGAAAAGCATGTAAGTTTGATGAGAATGAAGTACTGGCTTGGGGATTTGGCTAGGAATAGAGATTGAGACTTTGAGAGCGGTTTCAGTGGTGTGCAAGTGTCAGAAGCAAGATTGGAAGAGTTTCCAGAATGAAATGAGAGGAGCGGAAATCCAAATAGCAGTTGTAGATGATGTAATCAGTGAACTTGGGAGATGAATGGAAGAAGGATGATTGAGATGGTGTGTGTGATGGGTTGGATCACAGAAACCCTCTTGGGGGCTGCCACCCGATATGCCAAGACTACTTCTACCCCTGCTTTCCCTGCCAGCTCAGTACTCCAGCACCCTGTCCTGCTGAGTTAGACACTCCAGTCAGCTTTAGCACAGACACAGAGGTTGGGCCACACCCATCTGCAGTTCACTGAAACTGAGATGCACTCAGCTCAGGGGCTTCTTAGTTAACAGAGACTTTCCCAGTGCCCAGTGTTCAGCCTTTCTGGGAAATTTGCAACTTGTGTAGTTCTAGCTTCTTCTGATCTTCACTCTTACTTATTTTCCTTCCTTTTCTGTCCCTACTTCCTTTACCCGAAATAAGCAAACAGAAAATAACAAACCAGTAACCACTTTGTCTGTTCTCCAACCACCACACTTAAAATCACTACCAGTATCTCAAAGCAATCAGCTGTGCACAGATCCTGCTAGACTACGCCACTGTGACGGGTTGTATCAGTGAGATCAGGGTGAGAACAGTTACTGGGCCAGGGCTGATAGAGTAGGCTATTAATATGGCAATGCGGGCATTCTGGTGACATAGGATGTGGTGCAGTAGTGGGTGTGAAGAAAGGTGGGACAGTGCTGATCTTGAAGGGATGGGGAGAAAAATACAACAGAGGTTGAAATGACAAGGAAGGTATGTTTGTAGTCCTGACACCCCACCCCACTCGTAAACTCCCAAATTCTGGGCAGCGAGTGTATACCACCTTGCAGGAGTGGGGGAATAATGCATCCAAGATGAGGCACTTCAAGTGTTTGTTGTATCCCTGGGTGAACTGTGTAACTGTTCCTTTCTTTGTTTATGTTAAGAGGAAAGGTATAGAATGACTTTCAATATATGGTACTCGCTTTCATTCTTGTCAGAAGTGAGTAGTTGTGTGATGATAACCTTTGTGCTAGCTCTCAAATGCCTGAGCCATGTAGTTCACTGCGTGCAAAAAAAACCCAAAAACCTGTTCTGCTGTTTGTGATGCCATTTTAAAGGTGGGATTTTATTTCATTGTCTTCTCTTCCCCAGCGAAGGCACGTTTTAAAACAATATTGGAGGGGGTACAGCTTGTCTCCAAGCCTTTCTGCTAGTTCGCTACCCTATTTCAAGTTGTATGCACACATTAGGCTGCCACATACTGTAATGTGTATGACTTGTCGGTAATCATTTAAACCATGTACTGAAATAAAGGGTACTAGCTACTCTTCTAAAACAAACAAGAAATAGGAAAAAAAAATACATTTATGTGGTGTAATGTTGAAGATTTTACACACAAGTCAGGAAATTTTCTTTTCAACCCAAGAATAGCTTCTACGTTGCATATATCTAAGGTATTAAACCACTAACAGAAAAAAAAAAAGTATGTACACATGCAAAATCAAATGTATGTTTTTCAGAGAATACAAATTTCAATTACTTAATTCCTGTGCATGTAAACTCTAAAGCAACTTTATGACATTGCCTTTTCATGGCTCTAAAGATTGGATTTGAGGGAGTTTACAGGCTTAGGGCTTGACTACACTGGCGCTTCACAGGTGAAAAAACACCCCCCCTGAGCGCAGCAAGTTACAGCGCTGTAAAGCGCCAGTGTAAACAGTGCCCCAGCGCTGGGAGCCGTGCTCCCCTTGTGGAGGTGGAGTACCTGCAACACTGGGAGAGCTCTCTCCCAACGTTGGCACGCGACCACACTCGTACTTCAAAGCGCTGCTGCGGGAGCGCTTTGAAGTTTTGAGTGTAGCCACAGCCTTAGAATAATGGAGGGAAAAATAGAATGTATGTGCGATACCAGTTAAGTGAAATATCTAAATGGCATCATCTTTTTGGCATTTGACTTCCTGAGGGTTATTTTTAAACTACTTTAGGCTATATGTATGCCATTGATCAACTACAAGAGTGCACTCATGGCATAAAAGAAATTGAGCCTATAGTCTGATCATACTTAGTTTAAGAACAATGTGAAGGATTGTTGCTAGAATTTGAAAGTGAAAATTACATCCTAGAACCAGAGCTACGTGTAAAGTGCATAGCATTGGTGGTTAACTTTTCCCCAGAGCGGCCTTTGGCGGGACACTACTGAGAGTATCAATTCAGGACAAATTGTTTAGAGCAGGGCGGTCGCAGCCCAAGGCTGGGGGTCCTTCACTACTAAGGCACACCAAACTAGCCAAACAGAGAGGACTTTGGTTTTACTTCACTGGCTAACCAGAAGTCATACAAGCAATTCCTTCAGACACTCCAGTTTCCCAGTGTCACCACCAACACCACTCCTTATGGGGATGAATGTTTATGAAAACAATACCCAAACCAAAAACAATAAACGGAGAAGGGGGGGAAAAAAAACTCCTGATCCCAAAGGGCCAAGCCCGGACCCAGGTCAATATACCAGTCAGATCGTACCCACAAATCATGCTGTTGCCAATCCTTTAGAATCTAAAGGTTTATTCATAAAAAAGAAATATAGATGAGAATTAAAATTGGTTAAATGGAATCAAATACATACAACAGTTGCAAAGTTCTTAGTTCAGGCTTGTTTCAGGGTTGATGGGATTACTGCTGATTTAAACCAATCAAGTCTCTGGAGTACAGACATCCCAGTTTGGATGGGTCATTCAGTCCTTTGTTCAGAGCTTCAGTTTCAAGCATAGTTCCTCCAGAGGTCAGAAGCAGGATAGAAGACAAAATGGAGAGGTTTCCAGGGTTTTTTATATCCTTTGCCATGTGGAAGGACCCCTTTGTTCTTACTGTGGAAAATCACAACAGCAAGATGGAGTTTGGAGTCACATGGGCAAGTCACATGTTCTTGCATGACTCAGTTTTCAGACAGCAGCCATTGCTCACATGCTACCTTGAACATTCCCAGGAAGGCTCCTCAGATGTGGATTGGAGTCTCCCAAGGTCCATTGTCAGTTAAGTGTTTCTTGATAGGACTATTCTGAGTAAGTACCCATTCTCAAGAAGCTGACCAAATGCTTCACTGATGCTACTTAGAATCAAACACATTGAGATACAAGTACATATCCAATATTTATAATTTAAAATAAAAAAATAATACACACATACAGACAGCATAATCATAACCAGCAAATTACAACCGTTTCATAGACACCTTACTTGACCTCCTTTGTACAAGAGCTCCATCTCTGGAGATATTTAAGAATAGGTTAGATAAATGTCTATCAGGGATGATGTAGACAGTATTTGGTCCTGCCATGAGGGCAGGGGACTGGACTTGATGACCTCTCGAGGTCCCTTCCAGTCTTAGAATCTATGAATATTTGGTGCAACTATAGGACCTTGGTTGCAACAATGATATATATGGTCACAGTTCATGTTAATAACATCACACATGCTTGCCGGTGAAACCCACTAGATGTCTTGTGAAAATAATAATCTAAAAAAGTTGCCCAGTTTAAAGGACAGAGTTGTGTCACACCTGGTTTTCTTTTATGGTTGTAGATTTTCTGCACCCCTCAATACAATAATTTACAACTGAGTTGCAACACTGTTAGCTGTGACTGTTGACTTGGAACTAGCTAGTTGCTTTTTTTACTACCTGTCGGAGCCACTTGTCTTGTTGGACAGAACCACATCAGCTGTTCTTTCCAGAAACTTTTTCCCCTCTCACATTTGAAGGAAGGGGGAGAAA
>NC_048300.1:50648211-50662309 GCF_013100865.1 Trachemys scripta elegans | reverse complement strand
CTAACAAATTTATTAGAGCATAAGCTTTCGTGGGCTACAACCCACTTATGCATCCGAAGAAGTGGGTTGTAGCCCACGAAAGCTTATGCTCTAATAAATTTGTTAGTCTCTAAGGTGCCACAAGTACCAAAGTTATTGCTCACCTCATATGGGAAAGCAGATTTTTTTGATTCCTCAAAAACTGAAAAAGAGATTCAGAATGAGGACTCTTATTTCTAAGCACTTCAGCTAGTTAAACTACTGTACAACAATTGTGTGAATGTTAACCATAACACTGAGGCATATTTTTTCATTTCAAAGTGTTTAACAGGTTCTATAACATACTGTCTTCTTTGAGTAGTGTCCCTATGAGTGCTTCACTTCAATTGCTTCAGGTGCACATAAGCATCGTGAGCCCTTGATTGGAGATTTTTCTGCTAGCAGTGTCCATTTGGCCCACACGTGTCCTATACATCTTTGTGCCAGACACTGAGGCTATAGGACTCTGTTCCGTCTCAACTGCCTCTGCTTGAGACGGAGCCTTAGAGTGTCAGCTTTGAGCGTGCCTTGGCAAAAGTTCTTCATATTATAGTTATTTTAGGTTTTAAATAGTTGATAGTTAGATTTAGGCTTACACTTACTACTAAGTATCAGTTTGCTCCTCTCCCTCCCTCCAGGGAGGCTTATCTTTCTTGGAAGGGCATGCCCAGTTCTCCCAGGGTTCAAACATTAACTCACTTGCAGGAAGGCCATCTTGATTAGTGATGGCCACTATGAGAGAGTCTGCTGCCTGGGAGAGTTGCATATTCCCCAGAAGTATAACTTCTGCCTGGCCCTTAAATCTGGGGCAGGGAAGAATCAGGAGATCCAAGTTGAGGCTACAGATGGATCATTCCCTTTGCCCTGCTTCAGAGGCAGGTCAGGAGGCCTTTTTCCCCCAGGCACCAGTCTCTGTGCAGATCTGGCACACCTTTGATCTTGGCTCAGGTCTCCTCAGGGAAAGGGAAGACCCTAGAGACTTCATTGAAAGGTTCTCAGACTCCCTTCATAAGGAGCCTGCTTCCAAATGACCTCAATCCCCTGCTAGAGTGACAGTCTCAGAAGCCATGACTTCTCAGCTCAGTACCATAGAGGCAAAAGACTCCTTTGGTACCATGGGACTGGAAAGTCTTGAAGCTCGTCTAAAGGCAAACATGGCTCTGACCAAGCCTCGTTACCATCTACATAGGACAAGGAAGGCAAGGAAAAGCACTCCTCCCAGCCAGTACCATTAAGCAAAGTTACGCTATTGGTACTTTCAGAAGGATAGACACATCCATCTAAAAGCCCTGTTAATGGAGGTGACTCTTAGACCAGCCTTGGAGCCATCCTATTCTGACTCGGCACTGAGCATGTCTGCATCAGTACCGAGTGCTCCACTGGCACCGACCTCACCCTGGTGCCACTTGCTGTCACCAGTTCCACGAAAACCCACAAGAAACAGCGGGGGAGCTCTCCGGCTCCAACCAAAGACAGGAAGGGGACGGCAGGCAAAGGACTCATGTCGGGTCAGCTGCCATCTCTGGAGTACTAAGGGGCAGCCTCACCACCAAGGGCTCCTAGTCCAACTAGGAATCCTCTGACTCCAGGGAGCAGTAGGGGACCCGTGCATCTGATGGGGCCTTCAATGCTGGAGGCCCTACCAGTACCGCCTACACCACAGGATCTCCAGTCAGCTGCAGAGGCACCAAAGGCTCCTCTTTCAAAGGGGAAGCCCTCTATGGGCCCGCCACAATGGGCATGGGAGCTGCTGGTGCCTGGAGGCATGGCACTGATCAAGCACTCTGTGGCCCCAATTCCTCAGCACCACCACCACCACCACGGTCTGTAACCCAGAGGCCCAGATCGCCGGCTCTGTGTTTGGGCTCCGCGGCTTTTTGGCATGAATGCTGACCTCACGGCGTCAATGTCCACCCTCCCGGTACTGTCCGCCTTCATCTCTGCAACGGTCACCGACTCCATGGCACAGATCACTGATCCCTCGAAGGTCTCTGACGCTCCGATCTCCGGTTTGGCGCTACGCTCCACCATCTTGGCATCAGACCCCACCCAAGCGGTACCGATCTCGGCAACACCACTGGTCACCTTTCCTGTGGCACAATTCCCGGACCTGCCCGTCATAGCTGACAGTGGGAGGCACCAACAGCTCCACTGCGGTCCCCAAGGGGGGGAGTCTTCCTTGGAATCAGAAGGGGAGTTTGGTTCCCAGCTCCAGAAACACTGGTCAGCCTGGGTGCTGGACGTTCGAACTGGGTGCTGGACAAGCCGGCACTGATTTCTCAGCCAAGAAGCCCAAGAGGTCTGCGAGGGAAGATCTCCCACTTCCCGTAGGGAAAGGAGAGGACCGGAGGAGAGCCAAGACCCGTGCTGGGCAGCTCGACACCTCCGTCAGGGAGTAAGGCCCAAGCTCATGTCGAGTGGTCGAGACCCTCCTGTACCATGCCTGCCACACTGGATAGTGACGAGGGCCTCTGTCAACTCGAAATCCCATCGAGGCCCTGCAGGCAGCGCAGGAGATCGTGATACTACTAGTGCCACCCACACTGGCTCCGGTGGTACTGAAGTCTGGGGTAAACCCGCCTTGGGACCGTTCCAAGTGTCCCCACCTCAGCAGCACCATTCCCCATCACGGGGGACATCTCACCAGCACTCGTCCGCATGGAGCTGTTAGGCCTCGGACTTTGGGAAGTAGGCTCAGAGGAGCACTCTTCAGTGTCCGGACCCTGGGCACCAACAGTGGGATTGGAGATGCAACTCACGAGTAACCTGGCGCAGACCTGCGGAGGCACGCAGCCCCTGGCATGAGCGTTGAGACAGACCCAGTGGGTCTCCAACATCTTGGCACTGTCCTGTGACCGATCGGCAGAATGGGGTCACCAGTCACCCGCCCCACCGCCCGCACCCATCACCGAGACGTGAATCCCTACGATTGGGGATATTCTATCAACGACTGGCCCGCTCTGACTCCCAGTCCCACTTGAGATTCCAATACAAGTCAGCAGCCTGAGGCGTAGATTGCCAGTCTACCAACGCAGATCCACCGAACACCGAAGATCGCTGGGGTCCCATGGGAGGAACTCAGTCCCAATCGGACAGGTCGGCGTCGAAGCACAGCAGTCGGCACCGTGGTGAGGAGGGGCACCTGGCCAGCTGGTCATGGTCACTCCACAGCATCCGTTCTGCTTATGACTCCAGTGCTGATCAGGAGTCTCTGGTAGCAGGACAGGCCCCGACACCAGTGGTACTGTCGACCTCATCGGCACTGCAACTGACTCTGTGGCCTCCGGGCCAATGGTTGGCGTGGTACCCCTAGAATCCATGGGGGTTCACCCAGCCTTTCCAGGCTGCCCGATCGATGGCAGGGGCCTCAGGCCATTGGCCACAGCAACCCGCCCTTCTCTGGAGGTGGAGGCCCCACAGGGGAAGACCCTCCCAGGCTCATGAGGACCTAGGGGTACAGCCAGTTGGACCAACTGGGGATGTGGTGGATCCCTCAGCATTGGCTTCGTCCTCATCATTGCCGGATGAAGCGATTATGGGTCCCCCTCACCCAGTTCCACAAGATGATGCCAAGGCTCATCAGGAGCTTTTGAAGAGGGTCGCCTTTAACCTGGGGCTCCAGGCAGAGGAACTTAAGGAGCCACCGGGGCACCCACTAGAGTGGCTTTATCCCTACACAAGGGGTGTCGAAAATAATTAATGCCTTATGACAAACCCCCTTCTCCTTGCCACCCATCTCAAAAAGGGCTGAGTGCAAACATTTTGTGCCAGCTAAAGGCCACTAGTATCTCTATACTTACCCGGCCCCAAATTCCTTCATAGTTGAGGCCATTAACCAGAGAGAGAGACAGGGTCTACCCAGGGGTATGCCCAAGTATAAAGACTTGAAGAGACTGGATCTGTTTGGGCGAAAAATGTATTCGTTTTCCAGCCTTCAGTTGAGAGTAGCCAACCACCAAACCCTCCTTGGCCGCTATGACTACAATATGTGGCAGTCTATGGCCAAATTCGAGGTCTTACTGCCCGAAGGGTCCAGTAAGGAATTCTGGGCAATCCTCAAAGAGGACACGGCTGCAGCGAGCGCGACTCTCGAAGCAGCCTCGGACGCAGAAGACTCTGCAGCTCACCCCATGGCCTCGGCCATCTCCATGCAAAGGGCGTCCTGGCTGCTCCTCTCGGGTCTGTCAACAGGGGCTCAGCAATTGATGCAGGATCTCCCCTTCAATAGTCAGGTCCTGTTTGCAGAACAAACTGACAGTAAACTGCATGGCCTTAAGGACTCCCGCACTACCCTGAAAACTTTGGGGCTGTATGTTCCAGGTCCAGCCCGTAAGCAGTTCAAACCACAGCAATCTCAGGGCCAAGGGAGTCAACCCCACCAGAGCGCCTGCATCCCATCCCTGGATCTGGGAGACTGGTATGCCTCCCTCGACTTGAAGGATGCATACTTCCACATACCAATCTTTCAAAGTCTCAGATGCTTCCTCGGGTTTACAATGGGCCCCCACCGCTACCAGTTTGTGGTCCTCCTGTTCGACCTGGCGACAGCATCCAGAGTGTTTACCAACTGCATGTCAGTGGTGGCTGCTTACCTCAGGCGTCGGGGTATCCAGATCTACCCATATCTTGATGACTGGCCAGTCGAGCAATTCCAGGTCTCAGGTCCAAGAGGACGTTGCGGTGCTGTAAGCCATCTGCCGCTCCCTGGGCCTATTGGTGAACAACAAAAAGTCTACATTGGTTCCAGTGCAAAAGATAGAGTTAATCGGAGCGGTGCTCGATTCAACCTGCACCAGAGCGTTCCTGCCGCTAGAAAGGTTCCAGATGTTGCCGGACCTCATCGCGGAGGTCTCCGCATTCCCCCTGACTACGGTCAGGGTTTGCCTACATCTTCTGGGTCACGTGGAAGTGTGCACATACGTTGTCTGCCATGCCCAGCTTCGGATGCAGCCCCTGCAGCAATGGCTGGTGACTGTCTATTCCCAGTCCAGAGATCACCTTGACACGGTCTTTACCATTCCCCTGACGGTACTCTCCTCACTGCGATGATGGACCGATCTCACGACTGTCTTAGAGGGGGTTCTGATTGACACCCCCCCATCACTCCGAGTTGGTACCGGCCACCTCGGACTTCGGCTGGGGCGTGCACCGTGGCGACCTCCAGACCCAGGGTATGTGGTCCCTGGAGGAGATGACGTTGCACACACATGTCAAAGAACTGAGGGTGGTCCGCTTGGCATGTGGCGTCTTCCTACCTCACCTGTCAGGCAAGGTGATGAGAGTCCTGACGGACAACACGGCCTCAATGTTCTACATCAACAGGCGAGTGGGAGCACGTTTGTCGACTCTCTGCCAAGAGGCACTCCGTCTTTGGGACTTCTGCATCAGCCACGAAATCCATCTCAAAGCTTGTCATGTCCCTGGTGTCAAGAACACGCTAGCGGATCACGTCAGCAGGGGCTTCTCCTCTCACCACAAGTGGTCACTCCATCCGCAGGTAGCCTGCACGATCTTCCAGAGGTGGGGAACTCCCTAAGTGGACCTGTTCGCCACCAGCTAAACAGGAAATGCCACTGGTTTTGTTCACGGAAAGGCCTGGGCATGAACTCCCTCTCCGATGCCTTCCTTGTGTTGTTGTCAGGGAACCTGATATACGCATTTCCTCTGATTCCTCTCATCAGCAAGGTCCTGGCAAAGATCGAGAGACAAGCCACCAGGTTATCATGATCGCCCTGGCGTGGCCTCGCTAGCACTGGTTCGGCACACTCATGAACCTGGCAGCAGCCCCTCTCTGGCCCCTGCCCAAGTGACCGGACCTGCTGTCACAGGACCATGGTCGGCTTCTGAACCCCAACCTCTTGTTTCTCCACCTCTTGGTGTGGATGCTGCGTGGCTGAACCCAGAGGAGCGGACCTGCTCGGATGAGGTCCAACAGGTCCTCCTAGGAACAGGAAGCCCTCAACCAGACTAACTTACCTTGCCAAGTGCACAAGGTTTTCCCGCTGGGCGTCCGAGTGTGGCATCTCTCCCTCACGCTCTTCCATACAGACTATCTTAGACTACCTGCTTCATCTGAGGAACCAGGGCCTGGCACACTCTTCCATTAGAGTGCATCTCGTGGCCATCTCTGCTTTTCACCCACTGATCCAGGGCCAGATGGTGTTTTCTCATGACATGACTGATTCTTGAGAGGCCTTGAGAGACTCTTCCCACAGGCCTTGAGAGACTCCTGTCCCACAGTGGGATCTTAACTTGGTCCTCTCTAGGCTCACCAGCCCACCCTTTGAGCCGCTGGGTTCCTGCTCCCTTTTTCCATGTCATGGAAATTGTTGCGTTCCTGGTGGCGGTGACATCGGCAAGATGGGTCTCTGAAATTAAAGCCTTGATCTCAGGACCTCCATACACGGTCTTCTGCAAAGATAAGGTTCAGTTGCGGCCCCCACCTGGCCTTCCTGACAAAGGTGGTCTCCACCTTTCAAAAGAACCAGGACATCTTCCTCCCGGTGTTCTGTCCCAAACCACACAAGACCAGTGAGGAGGGGACTTTGGCTTACTACTTAGAATGTATCAAGCCTTTCCAAAAATCAACTCAACCCTTCATTGCTACAGTGGATAGGATGAAGGATCACCTGGTGTCCTCACAGAGGATTTCCAATTGGATTACCTCGTGCATAAGGTCCTGTTATGACCTGGCTGGGGTTCTGCTGCCGCCAATTGTCAGAGCCCACTTGATGAGTGCGTAGGTGTCTTTGGTGGCCTTTCTGGCACACATCCCTATCCAGGACATCTGTAGAGCTGCAACATGGTCCTCTGTTCACACGTTTTCCTCTTATTATGCCGTCACTCAGCAGGCCACAGACAACGCTGGGTTCAAGTCCTACTTATCTGTGACTCTCCAATTTCTGATTGCTATCTATCAAGCAATTATGGCAAAATACAGTTCCACAAACTACAGTAAATTCATGGATCTTTATTGATCATCTTCCACAAAAGGAACAAAAAAGAACAATTTCAGGCCATCATGGCTGAGGGACAATTAGCCAGAACAGTGTCTTCAAGTATCTTTAGATGCTGTTGACATTGCTGCCTGGTCCATCTCTACAGCAGTAGTTATGCACAGGGCATCGTGATGCCATCTGTTGGGGTTTCCCAGAGAGGTCCAAAGCACTGTGTAGTACCTCCACTTTAATGGTTTGAAGTTATTTTCAGAAACTACAGGTGAGTCTCTTGACACTTTTGAAAGACTCCAGAGCCATGTTTCAATCTGTTGCTGTCTGTACTTCTATGAATAAAAGAAAATTCAGCCCAGAAATCTCTTCTGGTCCAATTCTCAGGGTCTCAAAGACCCACTGACCCCCTTCCCCCAGAAGAGATGTAAAGTTCGGAGGAAGAGGGATGCTCATTCTCCTCTTATGATTACTCAATCAACATCTGTTTTGACAGATTGGTCAAGGACCAAATCCTCTCAGATCTTTAGATTGCCAGCTGCAACATTTAGCCCGCTTTCCCCCATTTTTGAGACTGATTTTTCCCAATTTCAACATACATGGAAGCGGATCACTATAGATGAATGGGTCATAGAGGTAATAATTGGGCTAATGTGTCCATTTTATATTCCTCCCTCCCTTCTACCCTCCTTCCCTGTCCCACTTCAGGAGCCCCTCTCGTGAACTTTTACTAAGGCTAGAAATAATCTCCCTTCTTTGAATAGATAGCTCAGTGATTTGAGCATTGGCCTGCTAAACCCGGGGTTGTGAGTTCAATCCTTGAGGGGGCTATTTAGGGATCTGGGGCAAAAATCTATCTGGGGATTGGTCCTGTTCTGAGCAGAGGATTGGACTAGATGATCTCCTGAGGTCCCTTCCAACCCCTGATATTCTATGATTTCTAATAGGAGTGATAGAGCCAGTCCCAGCTCTACACAAGGAGAAGGAGTTCTGTTTGAGGTATTTCCTCATACCAAAGAACGATGGAGGGTGGAGACCTATTTTTGGATCTAAGATTACTAAACAAATTCGTAAAGTCTCAGAAGTTCAGGATGGTGAATCTGCAGTTATAATTCCCTTGGTTTTCAGCCCTCTACCTAAAAGATGCCTATTTCCAGATAGGGATATACCCATCTCACAGAAAATACCTGTGCTTTATTATATGCCAGGATCATTTTTAATACCGGGTACTTCCCTTCAGACTCTTCTGGGCCCCAGGAGTGTTTTAAAAGGACCTGGAGGTGGTGGCCACTTATCTTCAAGAGTAATTTTAGTATTCCAGTACCTTGATGACTAGCTGCTCAAGGGTCTTTCTTACAAAGCAATGGTGTCATCCACTCAGATGGCCCTTTCTCTATTCCTGGAATTGGGTCTTTAACTCAGTCTTAAAATACGCATGTTAATTTCTGTACAGAAAATAGAGTTCATTGGGGCATCCTTGGATTCATTGACAGCCAGGGCCTATCTTCCTATGGACAAATTCATAACATCATATCTAGTCAGGACCATTCAAGAGTGTCCTCAAACCTCAGTAAGAAACTGTCTACAACTCGTGGGTCATATGGCAGCTTGTACTTTTGTTATCAGTCATGCAAGGTCATGCCGTCATTACTTCCAGGGCTGGCTTAGAATGACACTGAACAAGCATATTTTAGACAAACATGTCTTGGTTCCCCGTCATATTAAAGATTCTCTAGTCTAGGGGAAGATCAGCACAATGTCAATTCAGGCATTCATTCCTTCGTCCATCTCCAGTGATCATTGTGATGACGGATGCATCCCTTTTGGGATGGGGGAGCCCATCTCAATACTCTCAAAGTCCAGGAAATGGTAGCCTAGGAAACCACTGTCCACATCAGCCTGTTAGAGCTCAGGGCACCCAGGAATGCCTGCCTTTTTGTCCCTCATCAGAGGTATATCAACCAGGATCATGACGGAAAGAACATGGCCTGTATGATTTATATCAACAAGCAAGAAGGGACAAGAGCCCCTTTTTTGTGTGACTAAGCAGTGAAGTTGTGGTACTGTTGCATAACCAATCATATTCATATTTCAGCTGTCTGCCTCCCTGGCATTCAAAACACCATAGCCGATGCTCTCAGCAGGTGTTTCTCCCAGGACTACAAGTAGGAATTGGATTCTCAAACTCTCCACAGTATATTCCAAAATTGGGGATTTCCAGAGATTGACCTCTTTTGTCACCTCTGTGAACAAGACGTGTCCTCTGTTCTGTTCAAGAGGAGGTGTAGGGCAACCGTCACTCTCTGGGAGGCGGCTTTCTCCTATCTTGGACAAAGGGCCTATTCTGTGTGTTTCCTCTCCAAGCCCCCTAATACTGAGAGTGATGAACAAGATCAGACAGGATAAAGCTGGGGTTATCCTTGTAGCTCCAACTTGACTGAGACCAACTTGGTATCCTTACCTATTTCGTCTGTCTGTCTGCCTGGCAATCAAGCTTCAAGTCATTCCTAATCTCCTCTCCCAAGATGCAGGTCTTCATTCCAACTTCAGATCCTCTGCCTCAGGGCAAGACTTCTTGATAGTTCACAAGGCTAGAGCCTACTTGAGTATCTTCATGTGCAGGTTAGCAGAAGTGGCACTGAAAGGAGGTACACAGAAAATTTAATTATAAGGGCTCCTCCCTTTCTGAAATTATGAAAGACACTCATGAACTGTTTAGGTAATATCAGAGTACTTACAGTTTTTAGAATTGTGCAGATGGTTCATTAATACAGAAAGACGTAACATTTTAATCTAGAATATTGATAGATATAAATCATCCTGTGCTGGGGCACAAAAATTGGCTGGACACCTTTTCTACTTGCACCTGGTACTGAAGCTAGCTATTGATCGTGATTGGGTACTGTCTAGCTTGCTGAAACAGCTTTGGAAAGCATGCTGTGTATAGGTGCTTCAAGCTGAAGTGAACTCAAATGCAGCTTGTATAGGCCCCTTGTTGTATTGTACAGACTAGGGAACTAGAGTCAATCTCTTAGCAGAATGGCAGAAATTAAATTAATAGTTGGGAGGTCGCTCGTGCAGATTATGCATGGACTTTGTAGTCTAGCTAGATGGTTCATTTTGACTTCCATGTGATACTATGTAGGAATACTGAAGGGCTGAAGCTGTGAGGTACATATAGTATAGATATTGCTCCCAGTATGATGGGGTTTCCTAGGGTATGTGCTGAGCACTTCGGATCCTGCCAGAATGGTCCAAGGCAGAAGCTGATTGGCAGTCTCTGTATCTACATCCAGAAAGAGATGCTAATCATTTTTGGGTCTGTCAGGTTTTTACTACTTATTTCAATCAAACTGATTTTAATAATGATTTCAATCAGCAAATAGGAAACCATGATTTAAATTGATTTTCATCTTAACTTTCATTTGTGTTTTAGTAAATTTTCTAGAGAGAAGCTGATTCTTATTGGTTGTGCACAATTTGTCTTTACACTAAATTTGGTACTTACTTCTAATGAAGAGAATAAACTATATCTATAGACATTTATTTAAGTAATTACATAACTTAAAATACATTTTATGGGATTCTTAATTTTTACATTTTTGGGCTAGAAAACAGTGAATGATTTTTTTTATTAACTAGATTAATTTTTTTACTTGTTTTGTTAAACTGCATTTGGATGGAAATTGGAATTCCATTAAAAATGCACAAAACAGCTTTTTAAAAAAATTTATTACTTTACTTTAAATGTGCCGGACTTATAAGAAGACCTTTTGTATTATAACGAATTTATTAAATGTAGTAGTATCTGTAGTTAGTGAATTGAACTGTTCATTTTTGGTCACCACATCCTTAGGATTCCAGAACTAGTGAATCTAATGATCTCACACCAAATTTTTATTCATAGATTGGAAGAGGAAAAACAAGCTTTCCTGCTTTTTCAGCTCCCAGTTGGTTTCTTGACTTTGCGTGAACTAGTGATTAAACTGAACTACTTGAATAAACTAAAATTAAGGAGAAATTTTCTCTGCACCTGCAGAAAGAAATTTTTGCTGTCAAAAGCTGGTTTAACATTTTAACAAACTCTGGTTCCAGGTGCTTAGCCACTGACTTCCACCAGGTCAGCACTGACTTTCTTTAAAACTTTAGCAGCAAACATGTACTGCTTCAATATTTTGATTTCATTTAAATTACTTTAATATATTACAGTAAGGTTAAGGTTTAGTATAGGCAGTCATAATTTCAAATTTATTTTTAAATAGGTTTATATTTAAAATCTGACTTTTTTTTCCAGTTTAAATTAGGTAGGTTTCTTTTTAATTTTTTGTTTAAAATATAGATTTGTATCCAGCCTAATTCCTCAGGCAAGGAAGGCGCCATGAAGATTGGAGAGGTCAGCTGTGCTGGGCAAGAGAGAATGCAGGCTGGGCAGAATTGCCTAAGCTCCCCCGCTTCCTTGGCAGGAAAGGAGACTGGCAGGATTGTAAAAGAACTGGCACAGAGGCAAGCAGCTCCCCATCTCCATGAGGGGAGTGAAGCCCAGAAAACGAACGCATCGAATGGAAGGTCTCACCTGAGTCCCTGTATGCTGTACCAGCAGCCACTCTTCCAACTGCTCACCCACCTCCTCACCCACTCCCCCAGAGGGAACCAGGCACAGCAGATGCTGTCAACACCAGAGTACCCCAAATCTTATGTGGCAGAAGTTGGAATAGCAGAGTGTCTTCTACACCCAGAAATATCTCACTCATTGTAAGTCAATTTGCTGTACTGATGATTGACCTCTTTTGTATCTGGAAACAGTAAATAAAGTGGCCTGAGGTCTCTCTGTGTCAGGACATAGAAGAAGTGGTAAACGACCTCTTGCAAAGCAGGGCAAAGTCCTTGCTATGTCTTTCCACCCCTTCTACTAGTCACCAGGACAGTACAAAATATAAGAACAAGAGAGTGGTAGTATGCTGTTTATGCCTTTTTAGGATCTGGAGGCTATGACTCAGACCTTGTTTACCTAGCCTTGATTTTTCTGATGTCTGCCGTTCAGAGGAAGTCTGGTATTGCAAAACCAATTGTCCTTCCAGGACCAGACAGTGAATAAATAATTGGAGTCATTGTTGCTGTCATGGACCCCAAAAGAAAAATCAACAAATAGAACGTTTTCTACTGACTGGGGCAAAATCACTGAAACAACAACGAAACAGCCTTGAGTCCCTATTGGACGGTCTTAATGTGGGGTGTATGAGTGCAAATAAGTCAAAATCTCTGTAGTATGATGTTCTCACGTGTTCCAGAAAAAGTAATTTTGTACAAATCCAAACATTAAATGCTTCCTTAGGATATCAACCTTATTCCAACCTTCTAGGTCACCGAGCATGACCTTGGAACCTCATTCCGCTTCTTACAGCACTACCTAGATGGAACATCTGCAGGAGGTGGTATTATGTTTCCTGTCCATTAGATAAGACATCCCAATGGTTACTATCTCCACTCAGATGAGGTTTTTTATTTGACATTGGGAGTTTCTGTAATGAGATACAGCATTGTACTCTTAATTCAGACAGGTAGTCCTCTCAGCTGTCTTAGCATTCATTCCATAAGTAAATTCAAGCAATATTTCTTTCCGTTAAGCATCAAAATTCATTCCTGAGGAGTACCAACAATTATATCTTCATGTATTTGACTACTGTATTTGAGATATGTTAGAGGGCCACATGAGCAATACATAAGTTCACCAAGTTTTGCATATTGGTCATCCACTCTTAGCCCATACCATTTCCTTTCTTTTGGCAGAACTCTTCTTCATGCTTAGTGCGCAGAGGAAGATGGAAGAGATATTTATATATAATGCACCTTGTTTTGGAAGTCAATATGTAAAGGATGATCCTGCTACCCACTCTGGAAGCATGCAGCTATGAAAATCCCATTTTATTGCCTATGTGGATATTAGTATGAAGAATAGGAAGAGTGTTTACTAAAAAATGTTTTGCCCCTGTTGGAATCGCATTCAGATGCAGAGCATACTGAAATAGTCCAAACTTAAGGTGACAAAAGCACTGGAAAATGTGTCAAGATCTGCTTCTAAAGGAAGTCGCCATCTTCTTTACCAGATATTGATGAACAAAGGACAGGTTGCTGCTACCTTGATGTTAAAGAGCACAAAGGAACCAACATATGATCATCAGTTTATGAACATAGGTATGACAGTATGTATTACTAGTGCATCTTCCTTGGGGCAGATGCGTAGTTACTCTATACTACCATCTGGGCCTGTAGAAAGAAAGGACTGCAGCCAATCTAGAGCAGTTCTGTGTACTAGGATGCTAGGATCCCCATAGTAGATAACAAACACCTTGTGGTCAACTCTATCAAAAGTTCTTGATCTAAAGAATGAACATGCATACATTTATCTCTATCTATTTCTTCATAACCATTGCAGTTTCTGAATGTTATGTATGCTTAAAATTGATTGATGGGATCCAAGAAATCTTAGGAGTCCAGTTATTGCCAGAACTGCTTAACTATAATTTTCTCTATAATCTTCTCAAAATGAAGGTTCTCAGGAGAAGGCAGCTTCTTGCTTATCTCCCCGGGTGGGTACCTTTTTAGGGATCTTAAGATACGCAATTTGTCAAGTTGGCTGTACTGCCATTGGCCACTTGTGGCATTTTCACTTTTAAGCTGTATGGAAATACATGCTGAAACGAGGTAAGGCTGTTAACATTAACATGTTTACTCAGCTTTTATTTTTAGATTGGAAAGATTTCTTCAACCGATTAGCTTAGCTTTGTAAACAAATTTCCCTCTTAAATATATCTGTTTTTCAGCAATATATATATATTTTGCTGAATTGCTGAAAAACAGATATTTTTAAGAGGGAAATTTGTTTACAAAGCTAAGCTAATAGATTGAAGAAATCTTTCCAATCTAAAAATAAAAGCTGAGTAAACATGTTAATGTTAACAGCCTTACCTCGTTTCAGCATGTATTTCCATACAGCTTAAAAGTGAAAATGCCACAAGTGGCCAATGGCAGTACAGCCAACTTGACAAATTGCGTATCTTAAGATCCCTAAAAAGGTACCCACCCGGGGAGATAAGCAAGAAGCTGCCTTCTCCTGAGAACCTTCATTTTGAGAA
>NC_048300.1:50642003-50648018 GCF_013100865.1 Trachemys scripta elegans | reverse complement strand
TATCTATCTATCACACACACACAGTAACATGTTTACTCAGCTTTTATTTTTTATATATATATACACACACATACACATACACACACACACACAAAATGTGTGTATATATACATAAAAAAATAAAAACTTTCTAATTCATAGGCAGTTTAAACTGATGTATAAAAAACGTGAACTGGCATAATAGTTTAGTAACAGATTATTGTGTTGCCATTCTGCAGTTCCAAATTTGGAAATTCCCCAAGCCTAACTGGTCTCAGTGGAGAAAATGACATACCAAGTAGTAAAGGTAATTGTACAGCTCTAGGGACTAGATCTTTAATCAGAAAGGAACAGATTGAAGAATGAAGTTTGTAACTGCGTATAGTGCTCCTATTTAATTCTGGACTTCATAAGTTTTATTGATATTTAGTTAAATGAGTGACTGCATCTTGCATGCACTAAAATTCATGTATGCTTTTAAAGAAGATTGAGGTGGGAAAGAAAATAATTATAATACAAGGCTAAGATTTCTGAAGTATGTTTATTTTAGGGAACAGATGTTCATGTCAGGTGATTCTGACTTAATTAGAAATCGGGGCATTGCTTTCAAGCTTCTAGTCTTGTCTCTCATTTAGGAGTTCTGTGTGAAATTTGTGAAACGTGCACTGTCATGTTGGATATTTATCATGAGGGTTTTAAGAATGTCTGGCATACAAGAGCAATTGAGTGTTAAAATGTTGGATGTTCCTTTGGCTTTGATGCAGTTGCCTATGTAAAAGTAAGTAGATGATGGTAGCTGTGTTTTTCTGATAATTTAGAAGAATAGGATTTCTTTAAATTGTATAAAATATAGGACTTTAAAGGACTTTTTTTAAATAGCTTTAGAAAATTTTGACAGCCATTTGGAAGAACCTAATGTCCTAATAATAAGCATAAGAAAGGATGTTCATCTTGCTCCTCAACATTTGTAGGTATAGCTGTACCACCTGACAATTTTTAGAGAAGTTGTTCATCAGAGGATGATCTGTAAACAAACAGTAGTTACATGGACGTATGTTTGATATGTTGGATATTTGTGTATGCTATAGAAGAATCTTGCTAATATTATAGTAACAGGTTTAATAGAAGCCAGCTGCCCTTATTGTAGGGTTGCCAAGTTTCTGATTGAGAAGACTGAACACCCCTTCGCCGAGGACCTGCCCCTTTTCAGACGACCTGCCCCCCATTCACTCCAACTGCCTCCCTCCATCGCTCACTCACTCATTTTTACCAGGCTGGGCAGGGGGTTGGGGTGTGGGAGGGGGTGACAGCTGGGGCATGAGGTTGGGGTGAGGCTCTGGTGTGGGGCCAGGGATAAGGGGTTTGGGGTGCACGAGGGGGCTCCGGGTGGGACCCGAGGGGTTCGGAGTGCGGGAGGTGATGTGGACTCTGGGAGTTTGGGTATGGGACGGAGTTCAGGGTTGGGGTAGGTAGTTGGGGTGTAGGAGGGGATGAGGCAGCGGTTACTCCAGGCAGCGGTTACCTCAGGCGGCTTCTGGAAGCAGCCAGCATTTCTCTCCAGCTCCTAGGTGGAGGCGCAGCCAGGCAGCTCTGTGTGCTACCCCTGCCTGCAGGTGCTGCCCCCACAGCTCCCACTGGCTGTGGGTCTCAGCCAATGGGAGCTGCGGAGCCGGCACTCAGGGTGGGGGCAGCAGACAGAGCCCCCATGACTCTGCCTAGGAGCTGGAGGGAAATCCTGGCCACTTCCGGGAGCTGTGCGGAGCCAGGGCACGCCAGGAGTCTGTCTTAGCCCTGCGGCGCTGCCGACTGGACTTCTAACAACCTGGTCAGCGGTGCTGACTGGAGCTGCCAGGATCCGTTTTCGACTGGGCATTCTGGTTGAAAACTGGATGCCTGGCAACCCTACCTTTTTGAGGAGAAATAGTTTATAACTTCTGTAACAGAATAGTTGTTTCTGTGTAACTGTCATACTTCCATGTGTTTCATTGGAGTAAAAAGGTATGCTGACGTTTCTCTCAGATATCTAAACTTATGATAAAATGTGTTCCAGAGAGAAGTTGCCAATGTACAGAGCTGGCAGTAAGACAATGTGGGTTCTATTCATAGCTTTGTCATGGATTTCTTGTGTGACTATGGGGAAATCGCTTGACTTTCTACCTCAATTTCCTGGAAATTGAGGAATGAGTCTTCATACTCAACCCTTTCCAAAGGGCAAAATATTATATGGTTGTCAGTTTTTAGTATTTACCTTGTTTACATAATTTGGTCAATTAAAAATACTCCTATTTGAAGCCTAAAGGACTTTCAATTTTTTTATTTAAATGTTGTGGCATTTATTGTACAATACAAGTCTAATATTGTCTAATACAATATAAAGACTTTAAAGCTATGTTTTTGATGACTAAAATAAAACCTATTCTTTGCCTTGTACAGTTTCAAAGCCTTCACATTCTTAAAATTACTATTTACAGGCCCCACAAGTAAAGACTGATTTAAATTTGAAGTCAGAGATGCTTGAGTTTATTGCATGAAGCCCCCTCCTAATTGAACCAGTTCCTGTGAAATGGATTATTGGCAAGTAAATGCCTTCTCTTGTAATAGTAATACGCATTTCTGAGAGATCAGTCTTCAATGTGCCTTCCTCTGAGAAACCTGAAACTAACAGTCGAAAAATTTATGGCCGTCAAGCGATAAAATAATCACGATTAATTGTAGCATTGAATAATAGAATACCATTTATTTAAATATTTTTGGATGTCTTCCACATTTTCAAATATATTGATTTCAAATTACAACACAGAATACAAAATGTACAGAGCTCATTTTATACTTTTTATTATAAATATTTGCACTGTAAGAAACAAAAGAAACAGTATTTTTCAGTTAACCTAATACAAGTACTATAGTGCAATCTCTATCATGAAAGTTGAACTTACAAATGTAGAATTATGTACAAAAATAATTGCATTCAAAAATAAAACAATGTAAAACTTTACAAGTCCACTCAGTCCTATTTCTTGTTCAGCCAATTGCTCGGACGAACAAGTTTGTTTACATTTGCAGAGATAATGCTACCTTCTTGTTTACAATGTTGCCTGAAAGTGAGAACAGGTGTTTGCATGGCACTGTTGTAGCCCGCATCATATGATATTTACATGTCAGATATGCTAAAGATTCATATGCCCCTTCATGCTTCAACCACCATTCCAGTGGATGAGTCCATGCTGATGACTTGTTCTGCTTGATAATGATTCAAAGTAGTGTGGACCAACGCATGTTCATTTTCATCATCTGAGTCAGATGCCACCAGCAGAAGGTTGATTTTCTTTTTTGGTGGTTTGGGTTCTGTAGTTTCTGCATCAGAGTGTTGCTCTTTTAAGACTTCTGAACACATGTTCCGTACCTTGTCCCTCTCAGATTTTGGAAGGCACTTCAGATTATTAAACTTTGGGTCGAGTGCTGTAGCTATCTTTAGGAATCTCACATTGGGACTTCCTTTGCATTTTGTCAAATTTGCAGCGAAAGTGTTCTTAAAATAAGCAATATGTGCAGAGTCATCATCTGAGACCACTATAACCTGAAATATATGGCAGAATGCAAGTAAAATAGAGCTGGAGACATACAATTCTCCCCCAAGGAATTCAGTCACAAATTTAATTAACACTTTTTTTTTTTTTTTTTTAAATGAGCATCATCAGCATGGAAGCATGGTCTCTGGAATGGTGGCGAAAGCATGAAGGGGCATATGAAAGTTTAGCATGTCTGCCACATAAATACCTTGCAATGCTGGCTACAAAAGTGCCATGTGAACGCCTCTTCTCACTTTCTGGTGACATTGTAAAAAGTGGGCAGCGTTATCTCCTGTAAATATAAACAAATTTGTTTGTCTTAGCAATTGGCTGAACGAGAGATAGGACTGAGTGGACTTGTAGGCTCTAAAGTTTTTTACGTAACTGCACTCAAAAACAAAACAATGCAACAAAAACCTCCATTTGTAAGTTGCACTTTCACAATAAAGATATTGCACTACAGTACTTGTATGAGGTAAAATACTAGCTTTCATTAAAGAATGAAATAAGAAATTCCACCAACTTACATGTAGTAGGTCTGTTTCTTTTTTCTTCTATGTGAGTGCTAAATTGGTAGTAACTTGTCAAATATAACCTAACCAAAAAACATCGTACACAGAAGAGGGGAAGTAACAGGTGAGCAGACTTCCATAGAAGCAGATGTTTATAACCAAACATTTTAAATTAACTGTAGAGCCATAAAACTTTGTCTTCATTTGCAAACTGTGTAAACTGCATTAATTGTAAATTAGGATTTCAAACCTTTTTGTTGTCCTCCAGATCAGTTTAATTCCAGTCTGTAGCTGAAGATATTTAACAAACTGTTGCTGAAGCAAGAACCATCAAGAAAGTACTCTTTCCTCTTGAGAGAAGTTGTATTCAATGAGATGAAAGAGCTAGGCAATACTAAAGTTCTTTTCCATTGCATGAAATTAGCAAGCACAGACACTCATATAGGACCCGAGTGTGTTTATTGCATAGAACCTTTGCTTGCAGCGCCACTGATTTGAGTCCCCCATGAAGGAATTAAGCAGATGAAGTGAATGCAGAGTTTCTGGGTAATGTTTTGGTACAAGCAAGAGAGAACATGCTTTTGAAGGGGGGAGGTAAGTTCTATGAGATAGGTATATCTCCATATATTTATTATAAGGGAGATGTTTGAGGAATGAGTGGAAATATGGATTTTATTAAAGCAGAAAGAATCTGGATCCAGGTGGCACGAGACTATTGGAGGAAAATGAAGAGAAAATGTAAACTAAAATATCCCATTTCATAGCTCTCTGTGTGATCTATCTGTTTTAACTTTCCAGTATATAAAGAGTGGGCAGGAGAAAAGTCTTTGCATTACAAAAAAATTATTTTATTTAAAAATATATTCCATGTTAGTGATTTAGTAAGAAATTTCCAAATGTATTGCTTACAAACAGAAAGGAGAGAGTGCTGTGTTTGTGCAGAGATGTCTGCATTGAGTACACTGAAAACAATCTTTGTGTGTGACCAGTAGTGTAATACCTAGTGAAATGCTTTGAGCAACACAGATTGCTGTTGACTCCTCACCTCTCTGCATTCACCTTTACCCCTGAGTCATCATGTTGGTGATTATTTGGAATATACAGTCCGTCCCTAAGACCTAGAGAAATATCTTAGATGAGAAATTACAGGTAAAGGTTCTGCAGGAAAGAGATTTATTAATGAGCCAAAAATATACAAGATGTAATTCTTAAGTCACCGTGGCAGTGTTACTTATGTTCAGATAAATTGCAAACCTTGTGCTTTTCTTTTATAATGACAGTGAATTATTGTGAACAACAGGGGTGGTTACAGCTTTCTGGGTCTAGTTCAATCCTGTAAACGTCAAAAAAGCAGACTTTAACAAACTCAGAAATCTCATGGGTAAGGTCCCATAGGAAGAAAATCTAAGGGAAAAGAGGATTCAGGAGAGCAGACAGTTTCTGAAACAGACAATATTAAAGGCATGAGAGCAACCTACCTTGCTATGAAGGAAGGGTAGAAAGACTATTAAGAGGTCAACATGGCTCCATCAGTAGGGCCCTACCAATTTCACAGCCATGAAAAATGTCATGGACCGTGAAATAAACACTTCCCCCTGAAATCTGATCTCCCCCTTGCTGTTGGGAGCGCCCTAGTCAGGGGGCTCCTAGCTGCAAGTCCTGGCTGGGCTGCAGAGGGAAAGGATTTGTCCTACCCCTGTACGGTTGCTCTCAGGGGGAGATCTGACCTCAGAGTGCGTCCCCCTCCTGCAGGAAGTTCCCTGTCTAGCACTGGAGGCTCCTGCAGCTGGAGGAGACTTGTGGAGGTGGGTCCGATATCCCCCTGCTCCTGGAAGTGCCCCAGCCAGGGAGCTCCTAGCTGAGTGTCCCTGCTGGGCTGGAGAGAGACAGGACTTCTCCTTCCCTTGCAGGGCAGCTTCGGGGGGGGGGGGGGGGGGGGAGAGGGGGGGGAAAAA